>NW_022436998.1:2270344-2275345 GCF_009761245.1 Sapajus apella
AATTGCTGACCCCGGGGGGGGGGGGGGGGTGGGGGCCGAACCCCCCCCCTCCCCCCCCCCCCCGGAAAAAAAAGAAAAAAACCCCAAAAAAAAAAAAAAAAAAAAAAAAAAAAAAAAGAATTACTCCTCCCTATCCCCCTTTTTTAGCGGGGGAGAAGGAGAAGGGAAAGAGATAGCTATTATCTGGTTTGGAATATGGTAATAATCTCTGCTTTACACCATTTATAATACATTCTGAGACTAAATGGTGTCTCTCTGAGTTCTGCCTGAAGTTATAAGGTAGCCCCAATTAGGATATATTTTTAGGCTAGGAACTATAGCCACTGAGGAAGAGCAAAATTTGCCAAGGCCAACATCTGCCTGTCAAGAAAACTGCTATCACACCTCAAGACTCGTTTAGCCTAAGGACAGTAACAGGAAGAAATGGCTACCAGAGTCTCTTGAAATATCTTTTTTTATTGAAGATAAAAGACTTTTACTGAAGTCTTTTAAAGATACTTTTCACAACTTTCAAACAGTTCTCCATAGAACAGCATAAACATGAGAAAAAACTGCATTTTCTAACAGGCAGGACTGAATTTAGAAGCAACCCCAATGAGTACCTGTTGTTCCAACAGAGCTACCCTTGTTTGTTCTTCTTGCTGCTTTAGCAGAGACGTGTAAAGAAACTGGACCTGTAGGATGTAAAGAGAACCAATGTTGTCACATCCAACCTTTTCCAGCTTGACCTGGGATGCATGAAAAGCTCACACTGCAAGTCTCACATCTCTAACCAGGACAACACCTGCTAGTCGGGGGTGAATCATTCCAGCTGGCCAACTGATGGTTATCTATGCCGGCAGCTAAGCAGTATACCACCCGTGCTGAGAGTTCCCCAAGGCATAGAGACTGAACACTGATAAACAGCATTGAACTTTGCAGCGGCCACGTCCCCTTTCCTGGAGGTTCTGACACTTCTGAGTAGGATAACACAGGAGGCAGTGCTGTGCCCTCAGCCACAGAGTTGGAGCAAAATTTAATCAGTGTGCTTAATCTCTTCCCAGGATCACTGTCATGTAGACAGAAGTGAGAGTGGTAAAGACTAAGATGGCAGGCTGGGCGTGCTGGCTTGTACCTGTAATCCCAGGCTGAGGCAGGTGGATCACTTAAGGTCAGGAGTTCGAGACCAGCCTGGCCAACACAGTGAAACCCCATCTCTACTAAAAATACAAAGATAACTGGGTGTGGTGGCAAGCGCCTGTAGTCCCAGCTACTTGGGAGGCTGAGACAGGAGAATCGCTTGAACCCGGGAGGCAGAGGTTGCAGTGAGCTGAGATCGTGCCACTGCACAACAGAGGAGACTCTGCTCCCCCAAAAAAAAAAAAAAAAAAAAAAGTTCCATCAAAGATTCAATTCCAATAATTCTAACTAAGCAATTGCAACTTTTTTTTTTTTTTGAAACAGAGTCTCTCTCTGTCGCCCAGGCTGGAGTGCAGTGGCGCGTTGATGCCTCAGCCTTGATTCCTCTCATTACTTCACGTCTTCTTTTGGCTTCTCACATATACTGACCTTCTCCTCACTCAGAACCTTTGTATGTACAATTTCCTCCACTGAGAGGAAAAGTCACCCACCTCACTGGGTCCTTCTCATCATCAGGTCTTTGTCCAAATGCCATCTCCACAGAGAGGCCTCCAGTGGCACCCAATTTCCCTCTGTCATGTCACGCTGTTGCATTTTCTTTAGTTTCCTTGCTTGCTTATTGTTTATGGTCTGTTTCTGTTCTGGAATGTAAACTCCCATGAAGGGGCAGGAACTTGTTTTGTCCCTCGCTAGTTCTGTAGTGGTGAAATAGTCCTCAACACGTAGTCAGTGTTCAGTGAACACTCTGAATTATGGATCTGGTTAAGCCTACCTGGGATAAGAGCTCATCAGATCTCTTCTTTTCTTCTTCAAGTTTTCGCCTAGCAACGTCGTTCTCTTCCCTGAGTCTTTGTATCTTCTCTGTTTTATGCCTGTCATCTTCCAGGTGTTGCACATCTGCCTTTCTTTGTGAATATAACAGCTGATTTAAATCTTTAATTTCTTTTTGGGTTTCTTCGTATTTTCTTCGAAATTCACTCAGTTCAAAATTCAGCTGAGTTACGGTTTGTCGTTCCACCTCAAGATCTTTTTTTACACTCGCCAAGAGATCCTTGTAACATTTTTGCTTCTCTTCTTGAAGATAACCTATGACAAACAACATTATGGCACAACTCATTTTATAAAATAAATAATATTCCTGAAAAGTGAAACATCAAACATCTAAAGGAACCACACTACTGCCTCATTTTACAACATGAAGAGTCGAGAGATAGGGACTATGCTTGATGAAATAAAAACAAGCGCAGCAGGTATATTATTTGAAGTTATAAAACTCACAGAAGAACTAAAAACAGTAGCATCTATTCTGTATGGAGTGAAAGTCTAAAGACGTTCAATCAACAAATAGGAATACAAGCTCATTATTTATATATGGGGATAATTATCAAAATTAAAAATAGAAATATTAAGAGCAGCTGCCCTGATGAGACGAAAAAACGGGGATAGGGATGGGAAAGATAGGGCAAGGCCCTTCTGAACTATTATTTCAACAAGTGCTTATATTACTTTAGTAAAACATAGGCCCACAAAGAGAGAGAGGGAACTGTATCACCTAAGAAAAGAAATTAGACTTAGCCCGTAATTAAAATCCTGCTTTTATGTAAACACATACAGATTTTATAGAATTAACTTTGTGCCATTAGGGCTGACAGCTTTGAAGTGCCTCCATAGACATTTATAGTTTATTTTTAGCATTAGCTTTGTTTTAAATATTCAAATATGATTCTCCAGTCTTATGAGTCTTGTTCCCTTTTCTTTAGACTTCTCTATAAAATTCAAGGCTTTTTAAGGAGAGCTTTGCATGGAATTTCTCTCATTTTTTTCCTGAGCATGCCATCTAGAATTGCTAAACATATTTCTTCATCTGTAAGATGAGAATATTGACCTTTCCTGCCCGCCTCTTAGGGCTGCTGTGAAACTCCACTGAGATCTATGTAAGGGAAACTGCAAAACACTTGGCAGAAAGAGAGCATCGTGAATAAGAAAGTTCATCTCAATTCTATACTGAAGTTCAAATGATTTAAGGATCATCTATAAAAGGCATTCTTTCTCCTGGGGTTGATATGAATACGTGCTGAAGGGAAGCAAAGTGAAAAGAGAATTGGCGACAAGGCCAACTCTCAGGGAAGCAGTAGCTGGAGAAGGACTTTGAAGAAGGGGAAGGGCATTCATGGGTAGAGAAAACTGAATGTGACTTCAGAACCACTAAACATTGCCCGTTAGCCTGTGTCTATACTTTCTTTTGATCTGAAAACATTAGGAAATAAAACTTGCAAAAATGGTATTTACTTCAGGGCTACAAGACTTGCTCTTATTTTACTTTCTAACACATATCTATAAAAATCTAAATTTGATGAATCACTCCTTTCGGAAAATGTCAGGCCTATCCCAAAAGAACATTTTTATACCAGTCAGTACCTTCTGATTCAGGCTTTTTTGTCTGCTGTGGGAGTGAATGAGCAGCTGTTTCCGCTTTCTTTTCCAACTCTAAGATCTTTGCTAAAAGTCCTTTTACATAGACTTCTCGCTGCTGATCATACACAAGCCACTGCTGATTTTTCTCCAGAGCCTTAATGGGAAAGATGAAAGAAAATGAACAGTAAAATAAAAAAACAAAATCTTAAAATGGGCAAGGGAGTCCAAGTGATGTATTCTTTTCCAACAAAAATTCTATGGCTCATAGATTAATTCTGGGCAACCATTCTATGTTACATGCCTTCAGAATACATAACATGACACCATCATAGTTTGTATGGGACTAAGTTCATTTGTTTGCTTTTTCCAGTATACAACTTGCTTTGTGTGCATGTACATGTCATTCTCCATAAACTAAAACACCTTTTGTAACAGACATGGAGAGGAACTGCTCAGAACCCCCCTTCAAGAGCTCTGCCCAGTTGGCTGGGCAGAGTGGCTCACACCTGTAATCCCAGCACTCTGAGAGGCTGAGGCAGGTAGATCACCTGAGGTCAGGAGTTCAAGACCAGCCTGGCTAACGTGGTGAAACCCCATCTCTACTAAAAATATAAAAATTAGCTGGGCATGGTGGCATGCCTGTAATCCCAGCTACTCGGGAGGCTAAGGCAGAAGAATCACTTGAACGCAGGAGGTGGAGGTTGCAGTGAGCCGAGATCATGCCACTGCACTCTAGCCTGGGTGATAGAGTGAAACTGCATCTCAAAAAAAAAGAGCTCTGCCCACCTGGGTTGGCCCCAGCCAACAATTGAACAAGGGCCTAACTATTGCTGCTCAACAAAGATTCTGCTTTGGAGCACGCTCTGCTTTGGAGCCCCCCATGGGGTGACAGAGACCCTTTCAGGTTTTCATCATGGTCTGATGGTCTCCCTGGCATACCTACTTCCCCCTTCCTTGCACAGATACTGCTCCTCAGTAAACCATTTGCACTCCTAACATCATCTCAGTATCTTCTTTAGGGAATCAAACTTAAACAGCTACCTTCTCTCTTTACCACCAACTTCCATCCCTTATATGATCTTTTATACCCCAATTAAAAACTCCAAGCTGGGGTCATTCATCTGTTTGTATAAGGGTTTCATAATTAGAGTGAGTTGAATAATGTCCCCCAAAATTCCCATCCACTTGAAACCTCAGAATATTACCTTATTCAGATATAGGGTCTTTGGGCTGGGCAGTCCCAAAGTGTAATCCCAGCACTTTGGGAGGCCGAGGTGGGCGGATCACTTGAGGCCAGGATCCGCCTGGCTAAAATGGTAAAACCCTGTCTCTACCAAAAATACAAAAATTAGCCAGGTGTGGTGGCATGCACCTGTAGTCCTAGCTACTTGGAATGCTGAGGTAGGAGGATCACTTGAAATCAGGAGGCAGAGGTTGCAGTGAGCCAAGATTGTGCCACTGCACTCC
>NW_022436998.1:2275445-2291622 GCF_009761245.1 Sapajus apella
TTGCAGTGAGCCAAGATTGTGCCACTGCACTCCAGCATAGGCAACAGGTAGAGCCTCTGTTTCAAAAAAAAAAAAAAAAAAAAAAAAGGGGGTCTTTACAGATGCAATTAGTTAAAATGAGGCCACACTGGAGTAGGGTGAGCCCTAAACCCAATGACTAGTATCCTTATCAGAAGGAACAGACACAGATAAACATAGAGAATGAAGTCATGTGAAGACGAAGGTTTTGTGTGGCAGATTGTAACCTTTTTATACCAGAGGACCTGCTATAAATCCAGAGCTCATAGTAATCTGAACTTTGAAGAACCTATAACAGTATCAGCAAACAAGCTCATTTTTTCAAGAATGGAATACAGATTTCTGATTACTATTTGGAGAACAACACAGTAGCTCTTAAAATGATCTGTTTTGCACAGATAAAATTCTATTTAATTTCAATCTGAAAATATAGTGTTTCCTTTTACAGCAGCCACTCTTTCCAGACCTCTAGTTCCACAATAAAGAGTACATGAAGAACCTGAAGTTTTGGGTGTCTATCAGGGCATCTGCTTTCTGGTAAGAATTTCCATCCTTTGGCAGGCGCACTGGCTCATGCCTGTAATCCCAGCACTTTGGGAGGCTGAGGTGGGCGGATCACTAGGTCAGGAGTTCAAGACCAGCTTGGCCAACATGGTGAAACCCCATCTCTACTAAAAATACAAAAATTAGCTGGGCTTGGTGGCATGCTCCTGTAATCCCAGCTACTTGGGAGGCTGAGGCAAAAGAATTGCCTGAACCAGAAAGGCAGAGGTTGCAGTGAGCGGAAATCACACCATTGCAATCTGCACTCCAGCCTGGGCAACACAGCAAGACTCCATCTCCAAAAAAAAAAAAAAAAAAAAAAAAAAAAAAAAAAATCCATCCTTTAAAGCCATTGAGTCCCATACCCAGAAAGATATGTGGAAACTCGTACTAAAGTCTACAGAGTTTCTCTAAGCTTTGTTAGGCTCTTTCTACTAGTACCCTACAAACTCTTGAGCAAAGCTTCCAGGTATGGCGCTTAAAGGATTTTCAGTGTCTGTTTGCTGTAGAATTAGCAAATGAATTAGGAAGACAGAAGCAGTCTCTGAAATCAAAGTCTTAGACCAGGAGCCTTCAGCCACTTTACTAGACACTTTTCTCTCCTCATCCATTAGGAAACAGTAGTCCTCTTTAAATGGTTTAAGAGTCCATTTATCAAGTGGGGAGATATTGTATATCTATTCTGTATTATATCTTCAATAATGTAAAGCTCTGTGGATGGCTATTTTCACTGTAGTAATTTGACTTTTTATTTAAAGAGTCTGTGTTATTGTTGAACCTTAGTGGTAGATATATAATTGTTCAATATACTTGCTTTCAACTTTTCTGTATGTTTGACATTTTTCATAATAAAAGTTGGGAAGAATAATCAGTGAACTTAGTACAGTTGAGAAGATTGCTAGGATTCATGGCCTATCTTAAAACAGGCTGCAATAGTGACTCTCTTATCCAGCTCCACTGCCATCCCCAGTGAGGTTCTTACTCAGACATCAGCCAACATTGAATGGTCATGAAAAATTTTTTTTTTCTTTTTTTGAGACAGAGTTTCACTCTTGTTGCCCAGGCTGGAGTGGAATGGTGCAATCTCAGCTCACTGCAACCTCCACCTTCCAGGTTCAAGCGATCCTCCTGCCTCAGCGTCCCAACTAGCTAGGATTACAGGTATGCACCACCACGTCAGGCTAATTTTGTATTTTTAGTAGAGATGGGGTTTCACACTGTTGGTCAGGCTGGTATCGAACTCCTGACCTCAGGTGATCCGTCCACATCGGCCTCCCAAAGTGCTGGGATTATAGGCGTGAGCTACCGCACCTGGCCAATTTTTTTTTCTTTTTTCTTTTTTTTTTTTTTTTTGAGATGGAGTCCTGCTCTGTCACCCAGTCTGGAGTGCAATAGCGTGATCTCAGCTCACTGCAACCTCCACCTCCCAGGTTCTAGCAATTCTCCTGCCTCAGCCTCCCGAGTAGCTAGGATTACAGGCATGCACCACCATGCCCGGCTAATTTTTTTTTTTGTATTTTTAGTAGAGATGAGGCTTCACCATGATGGCCCAGATGGTCTCGAACCCCTGACCTCAGGTGATCCACTCTTCTCAGCCTCCCAAAGTGTCGAGATTACAGGCATGAGCCACCATGCAGGACCAATTTTATTTTATTTTATTTTTCTTTTAAAGGAACCAAACATCACTTAAGTATGAGAAACAAAAATACATGTTAGTTGAAGACTCAAGGGGTAATATTCTAAAAGGCCACATGATGGCGATGCAGGTTTTCATTTAAATGCCACTTTCACATATATGTGATGAGGAGGGGGAAAAACAGGAGAAAGGAACAGAAATTGTCTATAATTTTAGAGAAAGTGGTCAAGGAGTCCCCATTCTGCGTCCCCCCCCCCTTCAAGAAAGTGGCATTTAAATAAAAACCTGCTTGAGGTAGGGAGGAAAGCATGAAGATATCTGGGGAAGAGTGTCCCAGGCAGAGGGAACAGAAAAAGAAAAGGTGATTTATTCAAGGAGTAGCTGGAAAGGCACTGTGGTGAAGGTGGAGTAAATAAAGAGGAATGCAGGAGTGTGTAAGGTAAGTTATTTCTAGATACTCGCATCTAATGCATAGGTATGGATATATACAGAAGACCTGTATAACAAACTTCAGTGTAATAAGACACAAAATATTTCTTCTTCATTTCAGTTATCTCTAGGTAAAGTACTCTGATAAGAGTATTTAGCACTTGGCTAGACACCCAGGAAAGTTAAATTCTTCTTCTGAAAATCAAAAAGACTTCAAAGCATACTTGATAGATGAAGTAAAACAGAAATCTTAAGAACATGCTTAGATCGGGAGAGACATGCCAATAATATTCCTGGAACCAAAATACCAACCTACTGACCTAATACTTAAGTCAGAAACTTTATACTTCATATCTCTAAAACTTGGGGGGGGGGGAAAAAAAACACTGTAAATAGCAGTCCTGTGTCCTCAATTTATTCCATTCCCAACAAAACCTACCAGTCTATTTATGATGTAAGTTTGAAATAATACAGCTTTACTGTATAACTAAAATAACATCATATCAAATTCTAGAGAAAAGAAGTACTAGGTGTAGTTTCCTTTTCAACCTATGAAAACAAACCCTAGTTTCAAGAGAAAGATTCATATTAAAGAGAGCATCTTGCATGGATAAGCCAAAAGAGAAGATACTATAAATTAACTTACATTAAAATAATAAAATGGAGGCCAGGCACAGCGGCTCATGCCTGTAATCCCAACACTTTGGGAGGCTGAGGCAGGCAGAGGTCAGGAGTTCAAAACCAGCCTGGCCAACATGGCAAAAGCCCATCTCTACTAAAAATAAAAATTAGCTGGGTATGGTGGCAGGCACCTGTAATCCCAGCTACTTGAGAGGCTGAGGTAAGAGAATCACTTGAACCTGGGAGGTGAAGGTTGCAGTGAGCAGAGATCACACCAGTCCATTACAGCTTGGGCAACAGAGCAAGACTCTGTCTCAAAAAAAGAAAAAAAAAAAATGAGAAAACAAAAAACAATAAAATGGTTGGGCCAATTAGGCAAATTAGACTTCGATGATCTGAGAAGGAAGGCTACTGAGGTATTTGGTGGCAGTGATGATTTCTAAGGGCTGTCTACCCTAAAGAGACCATGGCTGCTGGAGGTGGATGGATCACATGAGGTCAGGAGTTTAAGACCAGCCTGGCCAACATGGTGAAACCCCATCTCTACTAAAAATACAAAAACTTAGCTGGTGTGGTGGCACACACCTGTAGTCCCAGCTACTCAGGAGGCTGAGGCAGCAGAATTGCTTGAACGCAGGAGGCGGAGGTTGCAGTGAGTCGAGACTGTGCCACTGCACTCCAGCCTGGGCCGACACAGTGAGACTCCATCTCAGAGTTTAAAAAAAAAAGAGAGAGACCACGCTTAGGAAATTATTCTTGAATGTCTGGAAGCAGACTTAAATTAAGCTCACAAACCATTCAGTTTTTCTGTCACATCACTAATGTTGCCAATTTCTATAAAACTTAAGAATAAATGAATTAGCCCTCTTTACCCATAACTTAAAAGGAAATTAACTTACATCTTTCAGCTGTATTTCCATTTCATGAATATTACATATTGATGAGTTGAAGCCATTTGCAGGCACAGTCTGTAAATAATCCAACATTAGTTAACATCAGACATTCCACAATAGAAGTTGCCTCATTATATTCAGGTCCATAATAATACAGTATACCTCACAGGGACATCCCAAAATCCAGATCCAGGCCAGGCACTGTGGTTCACATCTATAATCCCAGCACTTTGGGAGGCTGAGGTGGACGGATCACTTGAGGTCAGGAGTTCAAGATCAGCCTGGCCAACATGGCAAAACCCCGTCTCTACTAAAAATACAAAAAGAAAAATTAACCGAGTATGGTGCCATGTGCCTGTAATCCCAGCTACTCGGGAGGCTGAGGCAGGAGAATCGCTTGAAACTGGGAGGCAGAGGTTGCAGTGAGCTGAGATCATGCCACTGCCCTTCAGTGTGGACAATAGAGTGAGACTCTGCCTCAAAAACACAAAAAATCCAGATCTAGGAGATGGTGGTAAACCATCATTAAGCCAGGTGAGAGTTACTAGAGATAACCATTGTCAAATTAAGATCCTCTAAACCCTGAGATTTTCTATCTAATCTGACTCTGTGGTCCTCTGGACCCCAGGATTACCAGAACGGCCCTCAGTGCATACGAACAGCCCAGTGATTTTTACCCAAAAGACAAACACAAAACAACTGGGCTATTTAAATGACATCTAGAAGACATTAAATTGTCAAGCAAAAGGTAAAATTTTTTTTCTAGAATCATATTTTGTATTACTAATAGTATTAATTAGGCCAGGCGCAGGGGCTCACACCTGTAATCCCAGCACTTTGGGAGGCCAAGGCAGGTGGATCACCTGAGGTCAGGAGTTCAAGACCAGCCTCACCAACATGGTGAAAGCCCATCTCTACTAATACAAAAATCAGCTGGGCATGGTGGCAAGTGCCTTGTAATCCCAGATACTTGGGAGGCTGAGGCAGGAGAATTGCTTGAACCCAGGAAGTGGAGGTTGCAGTGAGCTGATATCACGCCACTGTACTCCAGCCTGGGAGGCAAAATGAAACACCGTCTCAAAAAAACAAATAATAAAAATAAAAATTTTAAAAATTATAATTTCTACCCACTTTGTATTTCATATTCCCAAAGTAGAGAAACTAACTCTTGAACTTCAAAGAAAAATTTTAGTCAACTACTTTGAATCTGACTGTAATGTTTTATGAGTTTCAGCTCTGTGGAAATTCTCTAGAAAAACTCCACTTTTTTTTAACTTATCTGCAGAAACACTCAAATGCCTAGCTATGAAAGTACACATAAATGTATAGGTCTGATCACTATCTCCCCTACAGGGGAAATAAAGTACAGAGAAAGATCCTTAACAGCATTGAGATATATTTGAAAGCTATAGATTTTCTTCTATAGATCTTTTTTTTTTTTTTTTTTTTTTTTTTTTTGAGACAGAGGCTTACTCTGTCACTGAGGCTGGAGTGCAGTGGCACAATCTTGGCTCATTGCAACCTCTACCTCTCAGGTTCAAACGATTCTAGTGCCTTAGTCACCTGAGTAGCTGGGATTACAGGTGCATGTCGCCACATCCAGCTAATTTTTATATTTTTAGTAGAGATGGGGTTTCACTATGTTTGCCAGGCTAGTCTCAAACTCCTGACCTCAGGTGATCTGCCCACCTCGGCCTCCCAAAGTACTAGGATTATAGGCATGAGTCACCATGCGCAGACCATAGATGATATTAATGTTAGTAGTATTCAAATGTTCAAATCTCCAAAAGAATCAAAGATCTGATCAATAAGTAACCATTTACTGAGCACCTACTATATGCTAGGCACTATGGGAGGCAATTTACATACATTATCACATTTAATTATCAGTATTCCTATTCCGATTTTACTGATGTGGAAACTAAGGTTTAGCGAATATATACATATATACACACACACACACACACACACACACACAAACATATATATATATATATTTTTTTTTTTGAGACAGAGTCTCACTCTGTCACCAGGCACCAGGCTGGAGTGCAGCTTGGCTCACTGCAACCTCCACCTCCCGGTTCAAGCAATTCTCCTGCCTCAGCCTCCTGACTTATATGTTAAAAAAAAAAAAAAAAAAAGAAAGAAAGAAACCAAGGTTTAGGACAGGGTTCTGGAGAAGTCTAGTATTGTCTCTAAGGCTATAAAGGTTAACAAATTTGTTCAGAGTCACAGGGCTAGCATGTACAAAAGCAAGATCTGACTCCTATCTGTCTACTTCCATATCCTTGTTCTTTCGATGACACTAGTGCCTCTCAAACCAAAGAGGGAGAAACTGCAAGTGCAGTACATTTGATATTATAATTGTATGTTTCAAATATGACAAATAACCAAAAAAATGAAGCCTACTGTTTTCATGATATAAACTATAGAAATAAGAGCTCAACAAAATCTTGGTAATCATAAGTACACAGATTTTGTCTTCTGAATATTCCTCCAGGCAAATCAACGGTACAGGGAGCGGAGGATACCGTAATAACTATTTTTGCTTGGGGAGAAGGGACTGGGCTATTAAAAAATGTTAAGTGACCTGTTAGTATACTATACTCATCATTTGTCTCATCATTTGGCAAGCATGTCTTAACAAACTCATTCTTCCTAAGAATTACAAACTGTATCAGAAAGAAAAAAAAAATCTGTTTGAAGAAATGATTAGCACCTGTGATAAATGAAGTATACTGGTTTTGCTTTCAAGTTCAGCAATTCGTGAGACTGCAGCAGACAACTGTTGTTTCAATACATCTTTCTCTTCAGATAAGGCTTTCAACAGCTGCTCCCTCCTTTCACCTTCCTTCGTTTGCTCTTCCAGCTGTTCAGGCAATGCGGTGGTACTGTATCTGGCCTTCAGCTGGTCTCTGAGTAGCTGTATCTCTTTGTCCTTCTCTGTGAGTTGATAAGCATTCTTCTCCTTCTCAGCTTCAAGAACTCGAATTTTCTAGATATAAACTAAGAATAATCTTAGAACAAAGCCAGGTCAAACATCTAGCTAAACAATATATACTTCAACAAGCAGTTATTATATATCAAGTCAGCATTATGCAAAATACCAGGGCTAAAAAAAGATGAGGAAGCCAAGGTTTTATGTTCGGATGGCTCACAAAGAATTAAGCCAATATCTTAATGCAATGTTGTAAGTGCTGTAGTTAAGACAGATTAAAAAATGGGCACAGACATGAAGAAAGGAGAAACCAGCTCTATCAAGGGTGGTGGGAGAAAGCTAAAGAAGAGCTAGCTCTCCCATGAGTATTTGGTAATCATTCTTCTGTGATACTGGATCTTGTAAAAACTAAAAGCTAAAAGTGGGTCACACAAGATATACATGCTCATTGATTAACTTGAATCAGTGGAACTTAAAAGTTACAGAATATTTCAGCAGAAGAGGGATGCATTCATTAACCTGCTTAGTGTTGATAAATTATTCGATATTGAATCTAGGTGATCTTTAAAGGAGTGCTCAACATCTCAAAGATTTACAAGATATATATAAGTAATGCTTTTTATAGATTTACAAGATAGATATAAATAATGCTTTTTAAACTGCTGCTGACATAAAGAAAAAAGTCAAATAGAAAAATGATAGAAATAATTATTAAAATTACTTTATAGGCTAACAGAGTCAAAACAGCATGAAGTTAAAACTTGCATTTAGGAAGAAAAAAAGCAGTAGTTGTTCAAATATAAAATGGGGGAATTTTAAGTTTATGTGGATGGTTATTCATTTGAAGATGATGAGGGGATTTTAGTTGGCCACAAGCCTAACTCAAATCAGTGGTATGATATAGATACAGAGCCATACAATTTTAGGCTTTCATAAAGTACAGTATTCAGCTAAGTACATGTAGCACTATCATTTCAGTCTGTGTTTGCCAGAGTATATTTAGGACACTGTGTTCAATTCTAAGTGCGTAATTCAGGAGAAATATGGATAAACTAAAAACTGTTCAAGATGATAAGAAGCCAGAAAAGCTGAATAACATGAGCTTGGTCTGAAGAAAAGTCAAGAGGAAGCAAGATTTCCTTACATAGCTAATAAATTGTCAGTTTGCAAAGGAAAAATAAGACTTGTTCTATATAACCTTAATAGGCACAATTAGAACAAATGGGTAGAAGTTATAGGAAATTTAATTTCAATTGATTATAAAGGAACAAAGTACCCAGTGCTTCTCAAAACGTGGGAATGAAATGGAAAGCTATCTCTCAGGGAAGAGATAAGATTCCTTTGCCAGATTGCAAAACAACCTTCATATCTATGGATTGGTGATGACTCTTCTCTCAATGCTTGAAAAGCATTTACCTCCATGTATGTTGTTACAAAAAATAAATCAGTTTTATTATGTACCTGTTTAGAGAATTTAAAGAAATCAAATGGCACACTGTTTAACCATTTATTTTATTTTTTTGAGACAAAGTCTTAATTTGTCACCTAGGCTAGAGTGCAGTGGCACAATCTCGGCTCACTGCAACCTCCACCTACTGGGTTAAAGCGATTCTCCTGCCTCAGCCTCCTGAGTAGTTGTGATTACAGATGCATACCACCACACCCAGCTAATTTTTGTATTTTTAGTAGAGGCAGTGTTTCACCATGTTGGCCAGGCTGGTCTTGAAGTCCTGACCTCAGGTGATCCACCCGCCTTGGCCTCCCAAAGTGCTGGGATCACAGGTGTGAACCACGGTGCCTGGTCTTAACCATTTATTTTCTAAATATAAACTTCTGCAAAATAATTAAATTCAAATTTGTGATTACATTTATGGTTACATTTTTAAGTCCCTCTAGTTCTAATAAGTTCCTAACTTCTTTACTGTCTATGCCATAACAAATTGTAATTTAAGGAATCTGAAATACAGTTGAACAGGGTATAAATGCCAATACATCTAATAATTTTTCCTCCAAAAGCCTGAAAACCAGAATTACTTGGAAAGCAGCCAATATGCATGATAAAATATGTTTTAAACAAGGAAATCTCTGAAATGGACAGATTTGATTTTTTACATTTAGTAAACTAACAGGAAAACCAGATTATATAATTATTGGGTAAATATTTTCTCCTCTCCACAGAAAAAAAGAGATATAAGCCTAGCATAGTATCCTTAAAGTGCATCAATGAGTAACATAGTACCCCAAAAAAGCATGGAAAGGCCAGGCATAGTGGTTTACACCTGTAATCCCAGCACTTTGGGATACCCAGGCAGGAGGATCACTTGAGGCCCAGAGTTTGAGGCTGCAGTGAGCTATGATCAAGCCACTGCACTCCAGCCTAGGCAACAGAATAAGACCCAGTCTCAAACAAAAAAAGAAGTATGGAAAATCAAATGCTTCTAAGTTATGCCATCAATTTTAAAATAGTAAAAATAGTAAGCCAGAATGTTTTACAATCTTAAACACAACATAACAAAAGTTATCAAGCATATTCATGTAGTTAAGCTAAATTACCAAGAAGCTACAGGAAGAATGATGAATTAAGTTATTACTTTGTTTTAAAGAACTGAAAAACAGACCACACTATTGTGTTAAAAAGGTGCAAAACTATTAATCGCAGTGTCTTCATTTCTAAAACAAACTTAGTACCTGGTAACCTCAAAACACACACTCAATTACATTTAAAAGGTAAGAAGTTAGTTAATGACTAAAGTACATCTAAGACTTGGCAAACTCAAAGTAGGAATTTAAGATTCTAAACCCAAGGTCAGTTTTCCAAAACTAATGGACTGGACAAGACAGAGAACATGGCAAGAGGAAGAAGATAGCATCAGGAAATCTTAATGCATCGCTTTCTTGGAGAGCTTGCAGTTTAAAGGATCAGAAGACCACTTACCTCCAAAAGTCTGTGTCTCTCTTTCTCAGTCAGCTTTCCTTTCCCATTTGTGATTTCATCCACCGACGTCTTTAAATCTGCAATTTCTCCCTTAAATTTTTCTAATGCAGTTTCAGATTTGGAATTACTAGGCTTCGATCCCCACTTACTTTTAATTAAATATTTGGTACTTCTGGAAGACATCTCTGAAATGGCCTGTAAAAATAAAAATCAACTGTATTTTATAATTCTGAGTTTAAAAATTTAAATCTCAAGTTTGAAACGGGTCTAATAACCTATCTGCTCTAAATAGAAATGATATATCCAAACCGGCAGAGTATGGAGAAGGATGGAGGCTTCTTGGGTATTGTGACTTTTTTTTTAATCTCAGTGGTTGATAAATGGGAATATTCAGCTTCTAAAATATGTCAACTTGTATATTTATGTTTTGTGCAGTGTTCCGTATGTGTTATTCTTCAGTGGAAAAGTTTTGTTTAAAAAAACAATGAAGGGGTCCCCAGCCATTAAATGAAGCCTGAAGGAAGTAGGTCACAATCAAGGACATATCTTGGCCCAAAATAAAAAGCTGGTGGTAAATCATGTAATTCTGAGTATATAGGCATTGAAATGTCATTACTTGACATATGTCCTCTGTTTTAGAAGATGGCCTAGCTCAGATCTATCTTAATAGTCACTTGAGAGAGAGCACAGTGGGAAAATGTGAGGAGAACCTAAAATGAGACATTTACAGGAAAAGAGGCATAATATTCAGGGGATTCAGGTATGAATGGAATTAAGAATAAGGGGCCAAATTAAGTAAGGAGAAACTCGGCATGTGCTAACAGTACTAGATGACAGTTTAGAAACAAGTATATAATATAAACTTTAGCAGGCAAAAATATAGTGAAGCGTCGATGCATACAAATAGTATATAAAAGTAACTTTTAATTAGGGAGGTTAAAAAACATTTTTCCACTTCATGCATCCCAAGATAAAATAATGGCAGTGTGATTAAAGAATATAAAGGAGTATGAGACCATTAATGCATTCAAAAATTACTATAGCGCTTACAATTTACCAGGTATCCTGATACATGCTGGGTGTAAACTGGTTTAAAAAAAAAAAAAAAAAAAAAAGACACGTTCCCTGATGTCATGGGCCTTAAAGACAGGCTATAACAAGGAAACAAGGATTCATGAATTCTCAAACTGTAATAAATATTACACAGAAGTACAGTGATAAATGATATCAGTAAAAATAAGAGACCTCCTTAGAATGGTAGCAAAGTGACTTTTCAGATCGTCCTGGTTGAAATCAGAATGTCTAAACATACCAGAACTGTAGAAACTGAGTAGAACAAATCATCTATCAAAACGTTAGTCCTGGATTTTTGCCATTATAAGGTGAAAGATTAAGGTAGCTCCTATATCAGTTGAAGAAATGCAAGGTTTTGGCGTCTCTCAGTCACCTACTGCCACAGGAAGTTCTTTCCTATGTGCTTCTGTTGATAACACACTGTTGACTTGATATCGTGGGTCATAGGACAGAAAACTACGTTGCTACCAAATCATTGAGACATCGAATGATGGAAATATAGAGCTGCAGAACTTGAAAGAGCCCCGAACTTCTGCTTCCTAACCTTTGGACAGAAACTCTGGCAGTGAATGACTACCGGTTTCTAGCCTCTGGCCCAGACGGTTTGGATCTCCTCCACCACCTAGTCTCACCAGCCTCCTTTCCCTGTATTTTCTTTTTAGTCTTGCACTGTCTCCGGGGCTGGAGTGCAATGGCGCGACCTCCGCTCACTGCAACTTCCACCTCCCGGGTTCACGTGATTCTCCAGCTTCAGCCTTCCGAGTAGCTGGGATTACAGGCGCTCACCAACACGCCCGGGTAATTTTTTGTATTTTCAGTAGAGACAAGGTTTCACCATGTCGGTCAGGCTGGTCTCGAACTCCTGACCTCAAGTGCTCTGCCCGCCTCAGCTTTCCAAAGTGCTGGGATTACAGGTGTGAGCCACTGCGCCCATCCTCCTGTATTTTCTATTCCAGCCATCCGCAAGGTACCCACAGTTCAAACCTTGACTGACAAGGTCATAGATATGCTGAGGTCATAGATATGACCTAAGCATGCCTCTGTGAACTCTAATAAATGATACAGCTGCCCCCCCACCCGTACACACAATCTGGTACCCAAATCCACTCCCCGCTAACCTTTTTTTTTTTTTTTTTTTTTCAGTTGTTCAACTATTGTTTCAAGGACTGTAATTTTTTTGGGGGGGATGGTGTCATCCACAGAGCCTAACAGCAAGCGCTCAGAAATGATTGGTTGATTGGCTGAACCAATGTCCATGCTGGACAGGAGGTGACCAAACAAGCGCTTCCATCCAGTAAACGGTACAAGGCACCTATTACAACTGCATCTTCTACAAGGGGACGCCAATCTTTAACATTTTCCACATAAAATCTCACTTGGGGAGACAGACAGAAAAAGAGAAACTGCAAAAAGAGGCACCAATTTTCTTACCTCTAAAATAAAGGTGTTTGAGGAACAGAAAACGAAAGCGCTTGCCAATCGGAAAAAAAAAGCCTTCCTAACGAAAGACCTTGGGCAAGTCACTTGGCCTCTCTGCCCCTATCTGTAAGGAGATGATACCCACCGCCTAGTCCAAAGGAGCGATCGAAGAGACTACGGTTTTGAGGCGCCCAGCCGGGTGCCAGTCACGAAGTGAGCGCCAGGGAAAAGAGTGATATCAGGGCGGGCAGAGATTGAATCCCGCGGACGCGATCTGCCCACTGACCCGCCCTTCCTAGCGGTCCGGCTCGGGCCGGCCCCGGGGCCGCGTGTCCTGGCCGCCCCTCGCCAGCCTCCGCGGTCGCCTCCCAGGGGCCAGCCTGCAGCTGAAGCGAAGCACTGCGCTCGCGTCTTCGGAGTCACACCATCAGGCGCGGATGCAGCTTCCGGGATTTTGAATATCGCGGCTGCGGGGCGGGGCACGTCACTGCCGGCCGGGCGCGGCCGCAGGAAGGAGGAGCGGCGCGCGCGCGCGGCGAAAACACGGCTCTCCGATTGGCTGCCGCGTTTGAGGGGTGGAGAAAAAGCCTCAGGGAGGGCCGAAGAGGGGTGGGGGCCGCCGCGCGGGACCCAGGGCGGGAGCGCCTTGTCACCCGCCCGCCAGCTAATTCTGGGCTCTAGAGTTCTCTGCGGGCTCAGACCTCAACAAGCTCGGTGTCTCGCAGTCGGGGGCTGGTTTTGTGTTTATACGCTTTGAGGAGGAAGCAAATTAGTATTCTTAATGGGATAAACCCAGTGACGCTGGAACGGGACGAACTAGTTCTGCGCCCTTGAGCATAGTTTATCTCTGTGTGAAGTGGGGCCCCTCCTGCCCCTGGGACAACGGGATTTCACAATGGAGCACAGCCCCCTTGTCGTCCCCTCGGGTCTCACTCTGTCGCCCAGGCTGGGGTGCAGTGGTGCGATCACAGCTCACTGCAACCTCAGTCTCCCAGGCTCAAGCGATCCTCCTGCCTCAGCCTGTAGAGTAACTGACACTACAGGCGCACGCCATCACCCCCGGCTAATTAAAAAAAAAAAAATTATACAGACAGAGGGAGGGTCTCACTTTGTTTCCCAGGCTAGTCACGAACTCCTGGCTTCAAATGATCCTTTCGCCTCCGCCTCCCAAAGTGCTTGGATTACTGCCAAAAAGCACCAGCACTGAAGGAAGTGTAACGGGAAAACTGAGAGGCACGCCCAGGTTGAACGCTGAGATTATGAACGCTAGAGGGACCAGCTTTCGGACCAGATTGCAACCCTCCAGCCTGATACCAGCCTGATACCTATCTATGGATCGATTCTAGCTCTTGATCAGCCGCTTCGAGAAGGTTACTGCTGAGAGAAGCAGCACAGGAAGTGTTTGGCAGGGCCTCCCTTTCTCTCCTAGACCAAGCATAAACTCACTGGAGATTTAAAACAGCAGATACACGGTAGCAAAACATCCTAGGAACGCAATGTTGTACAAAGGTTATAAACTCTAGATTAGGACTTTCTAGATTTAATTCCTTAATGCCCCTGACTAGCTGTGTTTCCTTGGATAAGTTTATTTAACCTATTTGAGCCTCGGTTTCCTGATGTGTAAAATGATCCAAGTAATATTTACCTCATAACTCGCTTATAAGGATTAAATGAGGGAATCTGGCCAGCTGGGATGGCTAATTCCTGTAATCTTACCACTTCCTGAGGACGGGGGAAGGATTCCTTGAGGTCAGGAGTTGGAGACCAGGCTGGGCAACACAGGGGTCCGCCCTCACCCCACCCAACCCCTGTCTCTAATTTTAAAACCTTAATTTTTTTTTTAAATGAAAGAAATTCATGTAAAGTGCTTAACATTTAGTAAATGCTCAATTGTTGTTAGCCATTGTTAAACAAAAGGCAACATTCTCAAATGTTACTGAATAGAATGGATGAGAAAACCATGTGGGGAATTTTAAAGAATCAGAAAAACAAAAACCAAACAGAATGCAAGAAGATGATGTTTGGTACCTGCTTCCAAGGAGCTCCCATTTCTGATGGGAAAGTGAATTAACGTATCAGGTGGGATTAGGGTGAGAAAAATCAGGGCAAAAGATAAATCAGCGTGTGAACATTATTCATTGCCCAGAGTTGAGATGAGGGGCAAAATTAATTCCCACAGAAATTTACAAAGATTCTTAAAAAGATATAAACATTTCCCTGTTCACATTTGAGCCAAATGGGGTGCAGAAAATGGGGGACAGGGAGAAGGAACCCTGGAGAGAGGTAGTACATGGCAGACTGGCACCTGGGGAACCAGCACCCAAGCCTGCTGGGCCAGACACTCCAATTCCACACCTGCCCTCCAGAACCTTCTTGCCTAAAGCTTGCCCTGTGAGTGGGGGCCTTGAGGAAGAGGAGCAGATAAGAGAGTCATTGGCCTGGGGGGGAGCTTGTTAAATTCCCTAATTGCCATTGCTAGCCCTGAAAATGAATGTTTGCCCTTGTTTTATTTTTTTTTTTGAGATGGAGTCTCGCTCTGTCACCCAGGCTGGAGTGAAGTGGCACGTGAATCTCAGCTCACTGCAACCTCTGCCCCCTGGGATTCAAGCGATTTTCCTGCCTCAGCCTCCTAAGTAGCTGGGACTACAGGCGCCTGCCCCCACGCCTGGCTAATGTTTTTGTATTTTTAATAGAGACGGGGTTTCACCATGTTGGCCAGGCTAGCCTTGAACTCCTGACATCAGGTGATCCACCTGCCTCGGCCTCCCAAAGTGCTGGGATTACAGGTGTGAGCCACTGCGCCAGGCCTTAACTGTTTGCTCTTTACAGATAGGGGATGCCAGTCATGAAGCTGTGAGGAGCTCGTAGTTTCCATAAGGTCTCACAAGTACTTTGATGTTTCTAGTTCATTCAGGGATAGCCTGGGATGAAGACTGGGAAACTCATCTTTATTCATGTAAAGAGAAATGTAACAGCCAAGCAGACTAGATATTTATCTCAGCAGGTGAGCTCATTTTCTTCCCAGTAGGAACTTGTTTTTGGGAAACCAAAACATGATCAAAAGTCTGCTGAATGGGTTTAAAGTTATTAAATGGAAATAGGCAGGCAATTGTAAATTACAGCACCTATCACCTTTGAAGTTTACATCTTCCAAGGCAATGAATGCTAAGGAACACACAGGGCCTCACCAGCACATAGACCTGCACTGTCAAATACAACTTTCTGCAGTAATGGAAAGGTGCCTCCTCATCTATCCAATACAGCAGCACTAGCCATAGATGGCTACTGAGTGCTTGAAATGTGGCCACTGTTATTGAGAAACTGAATTTCTAATTTTATTTAATCTTAATTTAAAAACTAATAATTTGCCGGGCGCGGTGGCTGACGCCTGTAATCCCAGCACTTTGGGAGGCCGAGGCGGGTGGATCACGAGGTCAAGAGATCGAGACCATCCTGGTCAACATGGTGAAACCCCGTCTCTACTAAAAAAAATACAAAAAATTAGCTGGGCATGGTGGCACGTGCCTGTAATCCCAGCTACTCAGGAGGCTGAGGCAGGAGAATTGCCTGAACCCAGGAGGCGGAGGTTGCGGTGAGCCGAGATCGCGCCATTGCACTCCAGCCTGGGTAACAAGAGCGAAACTCCGTCTCAAAAAAAAAAAAAAACAAAA
>NW_022436998.1:2291722-2303740 GCF_009761245.1 Sapajus apella
TGTTCTTTTCATTATTATGTTTACTGAAAAATTTTAAGTGTTTGGAACAACCTGGGTACAAAAACCTGTTTATTGTAAATTTTATGAAATCTAAATACAGATCAAGTATTTCTGAGGAAGATTTCATGTCCAAATTGATGTGTGTGGATATACACAGCAGATTTCAACAACTTAGTATGAAAAAAGAATGTAAAATATTGCACTAATACTTGTTTATATTATTACCTGTTAAAATGATAATATTTGTGACATATTGAGTAAAATAAAACATAAAAATTGATCTCACCTAATGTGTTTTACTTTTTTTGATGTGACTAGAAAATTCAAAATGATAAATGTGGCTCAATATATTTCAATTGCACAGCACTGGTAGGCACACAGTAAATGTTCTTTAAATGCCAAACAAGAAGAATTGAGTAAACTCTTGCCTCCTTTCAATCTATTTATCCTTAGCAGAGATTTTTTGTTTTAAATAATGCAGATGTAATCTTGTCACCTATTTCCCAATGCAAACACAAAACATTTGATTGACTTGCCATTGTTCCTTAAAAAAAAAGTAAAAAAAATCCCCATCTGTCCTCTGGGGCCTAATAGAGACCGAAATCCCAAACCAGCTGAGCTTGACACCTCTCATTCGTGGCCAGGCAGGCTCCATCCTGCCTCGGGGCTTTTTCACAGGCCCTGGCTGGAAAGCTCCACTGTTATCTCCTTTCTTACTTCTCTGGGATATCTTAGTTCTCACTGCCTTAGGAATTTCCTCTCTTTAGTTCATACTTCAAGCATTCACCACAGTTATAATTGCACATTTTATTTGTGAGTGATTCTTTGATTGCTATCTTTTTCCCTCACGAGGCTGCAAACTCCTTGAAGGTAGGGGCCACGTCTGATTTTGCCAACCACCACATCCTGAGCACCTAGAAGAATCACAGTGATTGAGCGAATTAGATCAAGGAAAAATTGATCAAAGTCTCCACTGACAGTGGCTCACTTCTGTAATACCAGCACTTTGGGAGGCCAAGGCAGGTGGATCATGAGGTCAGCGGTTTGAGACCAGCCTGACCAAGATGGTGAAACCCCGTGTGTACTAAAAATACAAAAATTAGCCAGGTGCAGTGGCAAGCACCTGTAATCCCAGCTACTCAGGAGGCTGAGGCAGGAGAGTTGCTTGAACCTGGGAAGTGGAGGTTGCAGTGAACCGAGATCATGCTGCTGTACTCTAGCCTGGGTGAAAGGGAAAAACCCCGTCCCAAAAAAAAAAAAAAAAAAAAAAAAAAGTCTCATCTGACCTAAACTATTACTGAGAAACAGACAAATGCTTTACTGTCTTTTCTTTCTGTTATCAATATTCCTAAATTACCTAAAAGGATGCACCTTACCTAAAAGAATGCACTAAAAGCATTGTTTTAGAGCTTAGCACCTTTTCAAGGTAGACTCTCTGCTCTTTCCTAAAGTTTATCTTCAGCCAGGAAGGGCTGCATTTTAAATCAGCAAATAGGAAGACACCCTCAGCACTTAGCTGTGATCACTGCAGCTCTACCAGCAAGCAACAAATCTGAAAATCATTTCAGGGGCAGGTGTTTCTTGGAGAGATTTTCTCTGCTGGCTAATCTCATATGGGAGAATTCTTCTTAGTCAGTGATACTTTCTGACTTGGTTCTTGATTTGGGGTGCATCCTATTTCGAGAGGGCAGCCCCCTGGAAACTGACTGCTCTGCCCACTTTAGCTCCCCCCCTTTTTTTTTTGTAGAGATAGGGTCTCACTATATTGCCCAGGCTGGTCTCAAACTCCTTCAAGCAATCCTCCTGGCCTCAAGTAATCTTCCCACTTGGCCTCCCAACGTGCTGACATGAGCCACTGTGCCCAGCCGATTTTAGCTCCTATTAAAACTTAAGTCGGCATGGCTGTTAAAACATTTCATTTGTAACCAGCGTATTAATAGGCAATCCAATTGCTCTACTTCTTACTGAAAATGACATCTCCAACAGGTCCCTGTCACCATGAGGTATATGTAGAAAGGAAGAGCATGGGCTCTGGAAGAAGACTGCCCACATTCAGATCCTGGCTTTACTTACTATGAGAACCTAGGCAAGGCGCTTAGCCAAGGCAGTCCTCAGCTTTAACGTCTGTAAAAGGGGGATCTTACCATAGTACTGACTTCACAGGGTAGGGTAGTGGAAGGATTCAATGAGATAAAACGCTTAGGCGAGTGTTGGGCACACAGTGAGTACTCAGTAGATGTTACTGAGCAAATAAGGCTCTCTGAGGAACTGCCTGCCTGCCTAGGTTCACTGCTTGACTGCTTCATGTCATACATGGTGTTCCACCAACATGGAATGTCTTGAGGTTCCAAATGCTCACCGTGTGTATTTAACTCTATTTCAAATCATACTCTCAGGCACACACACATACACACATATCAATCCAACCATTAAGATTCAGTCCAGTTTTCAGCTGTCACCTCCTCCAGGGAGCCTACCATGCTTGTCCTCCCCTGCCCTATCAGATACTTATGTCTTCTGTTTATCTCTTCCTATCATTGCCCTCACCATGTGATACTACAATTATCCGTGAGCTTCTTGCAGAGGAGAAATGTGTCCTATTCGTTTTTGTAGTTAGCAATGTGCCTGGCACCAAGTAGTATTCAATAAGTGTTAGCTGAAGAAGCACATGTGTGCATCAATGAATGAGGACTCTTACAGAAGAACAGCTGGGAGGCATTTGTCTATCAAACATTTTGATGCGCCAGGCACGGTGGCTCATGCCTGTAATCCCAGCACTTTTGGAGGCCAAGGCAGCAGATTACGAGGTCAAGAGATGGAGACCATCCTGGCCAACATGGTGAAACCCCATCTCTACTAAAAATACAAAAATTAGCTGGGTGCGGTAGCGCGTGCCTGCAGTCCCAGCTACTTGGGAGGATGGGGCAGGAGAATCACTTGACCCCGGAAGGCAGAGGTTGCAGTGAACCGAGATCACGCCACTGCACTCCAGCCTGGTGACAGAGGGAAACTCTGTCTCAAAAAAACAAAATAAAAAAACACATTTTGATGAAAAATTATTGTTTCTGTAAAAGTGAGTGCAAGGCTTAAAATTATTTCACTTTTGCCTCTTCTATTTTTTCTAAGTTGATGTTAGAAAATATATTAATACTTGGCCGGGCGCGGTGGCTCAAGCCTGTAATCCCAGCACTTTGGGAGGCCGAGGCGGGTGGATCACGAGGTCAAGAGATCAAGACCACCCTGGTCAACATGGTGAAACCCCGTCTCTACTAAAAATACAAAAATTCAGCTGGGCATGGTGGCGTGTGCCTGTAATCCCAGCTACTCAGGAGGCTGAGGCAGGAGAATTGCCTGAACCCAGGAAGCGGAGGTTGCGGTGAGCCGAGATCGCGCCATTGCACTCCAGCCTGGGTAACAAGAGCGAAACTCCGTCTCAAAAAAAAAAAAAAAAAGAAAATATATTAATACTTTCTTGGAGAAGTCAGATTAATTCCTATCTTCTATTTAGCTCCCCTAGTTGCCTTGAATAATGACAATATGATGGTGCCAAATGTTATAAAATAATTTATCTCCTCTTGCCCCCCACATGGACTCAGCTGCTGCCAAACACTTTTTTAAAGGAATGAAATTCAAATATACTATATATTAAGTTATTTAAAGATAATGTCTTCCACTGTGAGAAACGCTATAATTAAGCCACCAAAAATAGTATTTTAGCTCTAAAAAGCATTTTGGTTATCAACAGAAACAATGGACCCTTCTGTGCATGCCAGTTTGAAAAATGCTGTTAGGTAATACCTAAGATTCTGTAAAACTGGAATTGGAATAAGATGCTATGAATCCATCTTCATTTCTCCTCCACTGAGTTCTCTTTGTACTGGGGTACAGCACTTTGCTCTTCACAGTTAGATTTTTTTGCTGTGTCCCTTGTCTTCCTCTACATATTTCTCTTTCTCCATCTCTTTTGTCCCAATGTTCCAGGACAAGTGTATGGCCACTCACCTAGATTAATGCTTGAGTTTACTTGAGAGAGGTGAGAAACAATGAAACAGGCCGGGCGCAGTGGCTCACACCTGTAATCCCAGAACTTTGGGAGGCCAAGGTGGGCCGATCACCTGAGGTCGGGAGTTCGAGACCAGCCTGACCAACATGGAGAAACCCCGTCTCTACTAAAATACAAAATTAGCTAGGCATTGTGGCTCACGCCTGTAATCCCAGCTACTTGGCAGGCTGAGGCGGGAGAATTGCTTGAACCCGGGAGGCGGAGATTGCAGTGAGCCGAGATTGCGCCACTGCACTCCAGCCTGGGCAACAAGAGCAAAACTCCGTCTCAAAAACAAAAACAAACAAACAAACAAAAAAAAAAACAGAGGAAACAATGAAACAGAGATGTGATATCTCAGCTGAGGTGAAGCTGGGGAGGGAGTTTGACTCAGATGGCACTAGGCTTGAATCCTGGTTCAAGTTTTTTGTCACTTCTGTGCCTCCATTTTGTCAGCTGTAAAGGTGACCACAGGAGTCACTTTTACAGAAACAATAATTTTTCATCAAAATGTGTTTATTTATTTATTTTTTTTTGCGATGGAGTCTCACTCCGTCACCAGGCTGGAGTACAGTGGCGCGATCTTGGCTCACTGCAACCTCTGCCTCCCAGGTTCAAGTGATTCTCCTGTCTCAGCCCCTAGGGTTGTTTACAGGCTTGTACCACCACACCTGGCTACTTTTTTGTATTTTTAGTATAGATGGGGTTTTACCATGTTAGCTAGGCTGGTCTTGAACTCCTGACCTAAGGTGATCCCCTCACCTCAGCCTCCCAAAGTGCTGGGATTGCAGACATGAGCCACCTTGCCTGGCTTCTTTGACATACTTTAAGATGGCTGTTCAGAGGGCCTGCAAACAGAGGTCGCCCTGCAAAGCTGTCTTTTATGGGGGAAATTTGTATTCATAGAGAAAATCTCCATGGATGCAGCCAGGCTTTCCTTCTCTTGTCTGGACCTAGGAAAGATTAACTGAGAATTTGACACCTTTAAAGGCCTCAAAGGAATAGCCATCTAGTCTCTCTGAGGACTGCGCCTGGGAAGTTTCATCTGCATAATAAGACCATCTTTGCTAGCCAGGCCTCCTCTTCTTCCCCTCCCATAACGTGTTTTGCCACGATTCAAGCCCCCATTCTTTCGGTAACCTCAAGATGGTACATAAGCTTCTGAATGCTTTTGGGGGTTGGGGTAATCACTCTGTGGTTCTCCTGTGTGTGCACATTACTAAATTTGTATGCCTTTTCTCCCGTTAATCTCTTTTTGTGAGTTGATTTTTCAGTGAACCTTGAGTGGGTGACGTTTTCTCTCCACCCCTAGAGTTTTGGTGCCATGAGCAGGATACTAAGCCACAAGTTGTCTTGCAGGCCTTCGCATCATCTCCAAGCAAGGTGGAGGGGCACTTGTCTTTAATTAGAAGGGGTGCTTTTGTCTTTAATCTGAGCTCCCCCAGGCTCAGAGGATTCAGAGGAATTTGGGGATTTAAGATTATCAAGGACATCGCCAGGTGGGGTGGCTCACGCCTGTAATCCCAGCACTTTGGGAGGCCCAGGCGGGTGGATCACCTGAGGTTGGGAGTTTGAGGCCAGCCTGACCAACATGGAGAAACCCCATCTCTACTAAAAATACAAAATTAGCTGGGCGTGGTAGTCCATGCCTATAATCCCAGCTACTCGGGAGGCTGAGGCAGGAAAATTGCTTGAAACTGGGAGGTGGAGGTTGTGGTGAGCCAAGATTGCACCATTGTACTCCAACCTGGGCAACAAGATCAAAACTCCATCTCAAAAAATAAAAAAGATTATCAAGGACATCAAGCAGATATCCGACACATCCTATGTATCAGGGTCCCAGTCCTCCCCAAGCAGAGCCTTGACCTTACCAGAGTCGACTTGTCTCAGTTGGGGGTTCAATCTTCCTTGGAGTTTGTCGTCTTTTGCGACTAAGTCCTGGTGCTGGTCCTGGGCTTTCCCAGTTCTCCCGCTGCAGAAGAGGAGGCCTCCTGGCTTTACTTCATAGCTATTTATTGCTGATTAATCATTCTCAGCCTTTTGTTGCTTTTCCAGACTGTCAACTGGGTTTGGCAATGGCCCCCTGAATCCAAATCTTCAATTACTGTTTTCCCTACATACTTCAACAGCTTGACTTTTCACACAGCTAATGCATTGCCTTCCATTGCTATGGCAGCCCAGTTCACTGGTGATACATTTTACAATCGTACTGTAAAATAATTGATGAGATTATCAGGATAATCATTGATAAGATTATCAGGGGTCTTCATTCCCACCTGGGTAGTGGAGGATCCAGCTCAAAATCCCATCTTAGGATCTGCTTTCTTGGAACACTCCTGGCACCCAACTGTGACAGGTTGCATCCCCCAGAGAAAATTTCTGAAATGCTATCAGTAGACAGTGTATTTCTCAAGAAGTATTCATGAGATCAACACCATAGAAGCAGGGAGAAGGAAGCTGGGTTCAACATCGGCTCCTGCTGACCCCATGGGGAACCCAGAGTCTGGAGATGGTCCTGTAGATTGTCACCACTTGGGGCAAGAGGGCCAGGCCTTTATATCCCTGTGCTGATCAGTCATTGGGAGGTAGCTGCTCCTGGAAGGAAACATGATCTCGGGTAAGGCAATTTTCTTCAGTGCAGGCAATCCCGAAAGAGAGCTGAGAGCTGAGGGAGGTTTTCTGGCAGCTCTCCCAGCAGCTGGGGGTATTTTATCCCTCATTCCTGGAGGGAACTCTGGCCAGTGTGCTGCAGCAACTGCCACATCCCCACATTCCATTAAAGCCAATCCCAGGGCCATGTCTACCACGAATGGGATAGAGAACATGCTTTGCATAGAAAAGCACTGCAAGTCACAAAGCACAGGTACAGGCATGTGATGCTCTCCTAGAGACGGCGGGAGCGAGCTATATGGGAAACCAGAAGACAATGGAACAAGGCTTTCAAATATTGGGAGGAAATGCTTTTGAACTTGGAATCCTGTGCCAGCCGTATTACCAATGAAATAGGGGAGTAGAATAAAGCTATGCAAATAGGGAAGGTCTATGCTTCAGCAATACAAGAAAGTAAACCAAGAAAGAGGAAGACACGGAATCCGAAGTAAGAGAGATGCAAAGAGAGGTGGGGAAGGGAAGCTCAGGGATGGCAGCCGTATGTAGATCCCAAGCGAAACCCTGCAGATCAGAGCCATTCGAAAGACTCTAGGGGAGGGTTCAAGATGAAATTGATACAATTCCAATATGTTTGAACATGTTGGGAAATTTACACAATTTTGGAAGAGTTTAAAGTACAAAAAACACAAGGGGCTAGGCACAGTGGTTTACGCCCATAATCCTAGAACTTTAGGAGGCTGAGATGGGCAGATTGCTTGAGCTCGGGAGTTTGAGACCAGCCTGGGCAACATGGCAAAACCCCAACTCTACAAAAAATACAAAAAGTAGCCAGGTATGGTGACATGTGTCTGTAGTCCCAGCTATTTGGGAGGCTGAAGCGGGAGGATCACCTGGGCCAGGGGAGGTCGAGGCTGCAGTGAGCTGAGATTGCACCACTACACTCTAGCCTGGGTGACAGAGACTCTGTCTCAAAAAACAAACAAACAAAAACTAAAACCCACCACCAACAAGGTATTAACTCCAAAAGCAAGATCAAAATGTATGAAGTACATTACAGTGAAATCCATGGTGAATAATGTTTATACAATCACCATAATGTGTCTATGTAAATTTATGGTACAGCTATCCTGGGGGGCTGGGATACAGAAAGGGTGTGCATATGTTTTTGGATTTGAGGATGGGTGAAAGACAGTTAGGTCTTCATTTTCCTCGTTAGAACAGATGATGCCTGATGCTGGAAAGTGAAAAATGGAAGAAAGCCTGTTACTTGGAGATACGGAGATAAACACCAAAAATAATCAGATGAAAGAGTTGAAAGTTGGGGCCTCTGGAAATGGAAATGCTGCCAGGAAATGCTAGAGGTGAACTTCAGACTTTATAACACACCTGGTAGGGTTTACTTATTTATTTTGAGAAAGGGTCCCACTCTCTCACTCAGACTGGAGTGCAGTGGCAAAATTACAGCTCGCTGAAGCCTCAACTGCCCTGGCTCAGGTGAACCTCCTGCCTCAGCCTCCCAAGTAGCTGGGCCTACAGGCATGCACCACCATGCCCAGCTAATTTTTGATTTTTAGTAGAATGAGCCTTTGCCATGTTGTCCAGGCTGGTCTCAAACTCCCAGGCTCAAGCAACCTTCCCACCCAGCCTCCCATAATTCTGGGATTACAGTTGTTAGCCAATGCACCAGCCTCTGGTAGGATTTCTTGATTCTCTAAAATAAACACAGGTATGGCCAGGCGCGGTGGCTCATGCCTGTAATCCCAGCAGTTTGAGAGGCTGGGGCGGGCAGATCATGAAGTCAGGAGTTTGAGATCAGCCTGGAAACCCTGTTTCTACTAAAAATACAAAAATTAGCTGGGTGTGGTGGCACACACCTGTAATCCCAGCTACTCGGGAGGCTGAAGCAGGAGAATCGCTTGAACCCAGGAGGTGGAGGTTGCAGTGAGCCGGGATCACACCATTGCACTTCATCCTGGGCAACAGGGTGAGACTCTAACAAAAAATAAATGAATACATAAATAAAAATACATACATACGTACATACATATGTACAGGTGTGGCTTTTGTAAAAGAACAACATATCAGAAGGAATAATTCCAAGTTCACAAGCTTTTCCAACGCATAAAAAAAAGACAACAGCACACCCCAAAGCACTTTATGATGCTAGCATGACCTCCACATCAAAGCTGACCAGGACAAAATGAGGAAGGGAAATTGCAAGTCAGTCTTATTCACAGACATAGATGCAAAAGTCATAAATAGTGTATAAACATATTAGCAATCTAAATTTAGCAATATGACGATATAAGATATGACATCCAAGTTGAGTTTCTCTCAGGAATGCAAAGTTAGTTTAATATTAGAAAATAAATGTAATTGGTTGGGCGTGGTGGCTCATGACTGTAATCCCAGAACTTTGGAAGGCCGAGGCAGGTGGATCACTTGAGGTCAGGAGTTCCAGACCAGCCTGGCCAACATGGTGAAACCCCATCTCTACTAAAAATACAAAATTAGCTGGGCGTAGTGGTGCGCACCTGTAATCCCAGCTACTTGGGAGGCTGAGGTAGGAGAATCACCTGAACCCAGGAAAGCGAGGTTGCAATGAGCCAAGATCATACCATTGCACTCCAGCGTGGGCAACAGAGCAAGACTCTGTCCCAAAATAAAATAAAAGAAATGTAATTCATCACATTAAACATAAAATTTATATGATCATTTCAATAAAGTGAAACCATCTGGTAAAATGCAATTTTATGTCTTATAAAAAGCCTTAAAACTGGGCATTTAAAAGTAGCTGGGCACTTGCCTGTAGTCTCCACTACTTAGGAGGCAGAGACAAAAGGAATGCGTAAGGCTAGGGGTTCAAGGCCATAGCTCACTATGATTGTGCCTGTGAATAATCCAGGCACATAGGACATAGCAAGACTCCATCTCGGAAAAAAAAAAAAAAAAAACCTCAAAGTTTTAGCAACCTAGGAATAAAGAGAATGCCTTTAATCTTAAAAGGGCTAATTATGAGAAACCTACAGCAAACATCATACTTTATGGTGAAGTATGGAAATCTTTCCCTTTGAAATACAGAAAAAGATAAGGATGACTGTTATTACCACCCCCAGTCAATATTATAATGAAAGGTCTAATCAACATCGAAATAAAAGGGAAAATAAAGTAAGCACAAAGATTGAAAAGGAAGAAACACACCAGGCATTATTTGCAGATTCTATAATTGTAATGGTAGAAAATCCATGAGAATTTACTGCTGATTACACTCTCGCAGCGGTGCCTGAGACTTCCTGCTGTTCTACATTCTTGTCAAGCTTGGCGATTCGCTTTTTACATACTTGCCCATCTGGTGAGTGTATAATAATAACTCATTGGAGTTTTAATTTGTGCTTTTCTAATTACCAATGAGGTTGAGTACCTTTTCATATTTACATTTCCTAATTTATGAAATGCCTATGCAAATCTTTTACTTATTTTTCCATTGAGTTCTGTGTATTTGTCTTACTGATTTGCTGGAGCTGTTTATGTACTCTGAATACTAGTCCTTTGTAGGTTGTGATTTTAATATAATTGAATTTATCAATATTTCCTTTATGATTTGTACTATTTTTTCAGATTAAGAAATCCTTTCCTATCCTGGGGTCATGTAGATATTCCTCTATGGCTTTTGTTGTTGTTTGTTTTTTTTCTTTACTTATTTGTTTTAGAGAGGAGGTCTTGCCATGTTGTCTAGGCTGGATTTGTATCTCTGGCCTTAAGTCAGCTTCCCAAGTAGCTGGGACTGTAGGTGTGAGCTGCCACCACTTGGCTAGAAACATTTTTTTTTTTTAGAGACAGGGTCTCACTCTGCTACCCAGGCTGGAGCGCAGTGGCACCATCATGGTTCACTGCCACCAGGACTTCCCAAGCTCAAGAGGCTGTCCCACCTCAGCCTTCCACGTAGCTGGAATCACAGACCTATGCCATCATACTCTATTAATTTTAACAACTTTTTGTAGAGACAAGGTCTCACTATGTTGCCCAGGCTGGTCTCAGACTCGCCTCGGCCTCCGCAAAGTGTTGAGATTACAGGCATGAACCACTGTGTCTGGGCTGAAACATGTTTTATCCTGCTTATTTAGATTTACACTCCACCTGTAATTGATTAGGTATTACTTAAGGTTGGAGGTCACTTGTCTTTTCCTCGCACATGAATAGGTAAAAGGCAAATTAAAACTCCAGTGAGACGCTATTCTATGCTTACCAGATGGGCAGATATAAACAATCTAACATTGGTAAGTATGAAAAGAATTCTCAGCAGGAAGTCTCCTACACTGCTGGCAAGAGTACCGCCGTGGAAGAGAATCTGGAATTATCTTGTAAAGGTGAAGAAATGCATACGCTCCCTGACCCAGCAAGCAATTCCACCCATAGATTAGATTCTAAATAGACTCATGAACATTTGTACCAGAACAGTCTTGGACTGTTCAGAACAGCACTGCTTGCAATAGCCCCAACCCCTGAACTATCCAAATGTCTGGTAATAGTAGAATGAATTAATAAAATGTGGAACATTCATACAATGAAATGCCATATAGCAACAAGAGTGAAGGAAGTAGAACTACATGAATGAATTTCACAATATAATGCTGAAAAAAAAGAAACCAAACACAAAAGAATCCATTCTATATGATTCCATTTCTATGAAGGTCAGAATACAGCAGAGAATTCATAAAGTACGAACATATGTATGTGTGTGTCCATATATATGAGTGTATGTGTATGTGTGTCGAGTTCATAACATATCAAAGAATTTATATCAGCAAACAAAGGTCATGACCAAGCAAACCTAAACTGTTTTTGTTTGTTTGGTAAAAATTACAAAGAAAAGCAAGGAGAGCATTACCATAAAAATCAGGAGAGAGGGCCAGGTGTAGTGGCTCATGCTTGAAATCACAGCACTTTGAGAGGCTGAGGCCAATGGATGACCTGAAGTCAGGAGTTCGAGACCAGCCTGGCCTACATGTTGAAACCCTGTCTCTACTAAAAATACAAAATTAGCCAGGTGAGGTGATGCAGGGCTGTAATCCTAGCTACTCTGGAGGCTGAGGCAGGAGAATTGCTTGAACCTGGGAGGCAAATGTTGCAGTGTGTCAAAATTGCACCGCTGTACTCCAGCCTGGGCAACAAGAGTGAAACTGCAAAAACTACAAAAAATTAGCTGGGCATGGTGGCACGTGCCTGTAATCCCAGCTACTCAGGAGGCTGAGGCAGGAGAATTGCCTGAACCCAGGAGGCGGAGGTTGCGATGTGCCGAGATCGCGCCATTGCACTCCAGCCTGGGTAACAAGAGCGAAACTCCGTCTCAAAAAAAAAAAAAGAGT
>NW_022436998.1:2308740-2374927 GCF_009761245.1 Sapajus apella
AAAGAAAGAAAGAAAGAAAGAAAGAAAGAAAGAAAGAAAGAAGGAAGGAAAGAAAGGAAGGAAGGAAGGAAGGAAGGAAGGAAGAAAGAGACAGAAAGGATCAGGAGAGTGGTTATCTCCGGGAGAAGGCGGTAGATGTATGATACACGGGGTATTCCAGGGGCTTCTGGAGGGCTAGGAACATTCTGTCTTGACCCGGATACTTGTTAAACTGTCACATTTATATTGTATACATTTTTCTGTAAATATGTTTCACAGTAAAAATGACAAATAGAAAGCAGCCAGATAAAATAAAAGTAATATTGTCTATATTCTACTAAAACTCCTACATGTCAACTAAATGCAATTATGAACACAGCATTGGGTAATTGGTTCTTTACTTTAAGCCTTTGAGAAATTCATGGATACAGAAGAATTCTTGTAGATTAAGTCAGGCTTTTTCAATGTATTTGAAGGGTTTACTTCAAATACATTCAAAGTGGGTCTTGATTGTGTGTTCTAAAACAAAAAGACATCCAATGTTTCTTCATCCCAAGTTTTAGCCTTTTCTTCTGAAATATAACGAGATCCTGATTTAAAGTCAACCTGCATTAACAGTTAACGCTGTGAGACCACAAATAAGCATGAACTTTTTGTTTAGTTTTGCTTTGCTTTGTTTTGAGTTGGAGTCTCGCTCTGTCACCCAGGATGGAGTGCAATGGCGCAAACTCAGCTCACTGCAAACTCTGCCTCCCGAGTTCAAGCGATTCTCCTGCCTCAGCCTCCCGAGTAGCTGGGATTACAGGCATGTGCTACCACACCCGGTTAATTTTGTATTTTTAGTAGAGATGGGGTTTCTCGATGTTGATGGGACTGGTCTTGAGCTCTCCACCCCAGGTGATCTGCCTGCCTCAGCCCCTCAAAATGCTGGGATTACAGGTGTGAGCCACAGTGCCCGGCCTATGAACTTCTTACATGTGTAAATTGTGTGCTTTGTGCCAGCCCCTATACTATGACCTTTAAGTTATAAGCAGCCTTTATCCCCAATTCACAGATGAGGCAACTGAGGAAGAGAGGGATTCAGAAAGTTGATAAGGTGACACAGCTCAGAGTGGTGAGGCAGAGTCTCACACTCAGGTCTGGCTCCTAGTCCCAGGCTGCCTGTTGTGATCTCAACCACTGGCTGCACCACCTTGATGCACCCTCTGGGACCGGAAGACACTATGGGCAGCTGTAGGTCCAGAAACAGTGGGGAGTCACTTCTCCATTTTCATTGAAGGCAATTGGCAGCATTTGATGAGCCAGGAAAACTTAGGCGCCCAGCTCTTACCTCTGAAGGGATTTTGAAGAAATTCTATGGTAAGTCCTTTATATAAAGCAAAGGATCAACTCACAGTATATCAATTCTGAAAGGCCATATTCCCATGCCCTGATCGCGTTTACTTAAAATAAACTAGATCATTCCTTTGCCGTCCAGTAGGCGGCACCCTTTAACTGCTTTTTACCAGCTGAACATCGGGATACTGAGTGGGTGTGTTCAACAGCCTGAGAAAGAACGGCCAAAGTCAAAAGAAAAAAATGACTGAAGTTTTAAAACTCCATGAAACTCAGAAAAGAATGAAAGCAGTGACGGAAAAAATCAATTAATTCAGTTTCACGAACCATTGCTAAAAGGCAGCAACATTTTAGTGGTTTCCTGACCTACCGGTATTTCTTAATTCCAAATTCATTTTAGTTTCGTTTGTTGCACAGAATTATTTTTAATTTAGGGTTTGTCCTTTTCACTTCCACATTTCCCAACTTCGTAAGTCGGTGTCTGAGGCACTGCGTAGACGGGGAGATCGGTATCAGTTTACACGTAGCTTTCAGTCAATAATCCGCCAGAGGTCCACCCCTTTTGCCTTTTCCCCTTCCTTGCCTCGGTCCCTGGGAGAAATCCTCCCTTCACTGGGAGAGAACTTCTCTCCCGGGGCGGTGCGGCCCGGAGCTCCAGCGCCTGAGTCTCCACTTCGTTTGCTGAAACTTGCTTTCTGCCAGCTGAGAGCCATGCTGCGGGTGATTGTGGAATCTGCCAGTAATATCCCTAAAACGAAATTTGGAAAGCCGGATCCTATTGTTTCTGTTATTTTTAAGGGTAAGAAAAAGTTTTCTTCTTTTTCTGAAGTTCTGTTTTGGAATGTTAGTTTCTTGGGTCACCTTCTTGAAAAGGCTGCATTTAGACGGCTGTTGAAGCCACGTCTCTCCAGCGGCGTTTGTTACCTGCGCAGGTCATGGGAGAGGACCTGTTTCTGGGGAAGGCATTTATTTCTCCAGGGCTTGAGACTCATGGAATGACCTGATGTTTTAGCTCCAAGAGTGTGATTTCTGTAAGATCTTGGCGGAAAACGTATTTGCTAATCCCTAAATTTCAGGTATCACCTAAAAGGTCTGTATTGGTTCAAAGTTTCGGTAGTCTTAGGTGCATTTTAATTTTCTCTGCTTGTGGGAAATGGGTAACGGAGGAAGAAGAGCAATTAAATTGTTGCAGGCATCATTCCTCCTTGAATCAGCCTGACTCTGCTTTGATTGTCACTGGGCACCACTTTGATTGTCTCTTTCATTGTCACTTCACCCCACCCAGAAGGAGGTGGGGTGAAGTTAATAGTTTTACTGAGTTTTCCTGCCCTTTTGTGCCTTTGTAATTGTTCTTATGTCTAGGCAGCTGGGTGTTTTTTGGTATTTTCTGTAGCTTTTAAATTGCTCATTTAGGAAAGAACTCTGAACAGCTAGTTTGCAGTTTGGGGATTTAGTTCTGTCTTGCTGAATGACCTTGGGCAAGTGACTTCCTTTCTCTGGGATCTCAGTTTTCTTTTCTGCAAAACAGGCAGGAAGGGTTTAAACAAGATCATCTCTAAAAGCCTCATGGTTGACTGAGCATGGTGACTCACCAACCATAAGCCAACTTTGGGAGGCCAAGGTGGGAAGATTGCTTAAGCTTAGGAGTTTGAGGCTGCAGTGAGCTGTGATCACGCCACTGCACTCCAGCCTGGGTGTAAAAATAAATAAAAATAAAAGGCTTATGGGAATTTCAAAAGGCTATTTTTCTATGACAATTGATTGCCATTGCAGGGGAGGGAACAAGAATGCTTGGTGTCACAACACGATCCAAGTAAGTGACTTAGTTTTGGCTAAGGTGAGGTCTCTAAATCTCAGTGTGGACGATTTATTTTGTTTGTCATTGGTAAGATTGCCAGCTCACTTCTTGGTAAGAGGGATGGGAGAGAGGGAAAGGAGAGAGTGGGAGCATGGATAGACATGTGTTTCCTGACCACGCCTTGCCACATTTCTCATTTCTTCCAGAAGCCTGACTGCTTCTCCCTGTTGGTTCCTGAGTCATCTATACCTTTCACCTTTCTTTTTCTCATTTTCCCCTTTATTTCTCGTCTTAAACCTCTCTCTCTGAGGATGAGCAAGAAAATGAAACAAATGAAACTCAAAGCTGGCTGGGTGGGTGCAGTGACTCATGCCTGTAATCCCAGAATTTTGGGAGGCTGAAGTGGGTGGATCACCTGAGGCCAGGAGTTCGAGACCAGCCTGGCCAACATGACAAAACCCCATCTCTACTAAAAATACAAAAATTAGCTGGGCGTGGTGCCACATGCCTATAATCCTAGCTACTTGGGAAGCTGAGGCAGGAGGATTGCTTGAACCTAGGAGGAAGAGGTTGCAGTGAGCTGAGATTGCACCACTGCACTCCAACCTGGGCAACAGAGTGAGATTCCATCGCAAAAGAAAAAAAAAAAAACTGACAAATTGTTGGTTGATTTAAAAAACAATGTGAAGAGCAAAAATTGGTTTAAAAAATTTTTTTTTAATTATTTTAGAATAAGACTGGGTCTTGCTATGTTGCCCAGGCTGGTTATAATTCCCCTGCTCAAATGATCTTCTCACTTCAGCTTCCCAAAGTGTTGGGGTTACAGGCATGAACTACCACACCCAGCTTAGATTTGGCCTCTTAAAGGACAATGAGGTTTGAAAATCTGGCTAGTGAATATCATGTACTCATGTTATGTCAGTTTATTTACAGGTGTTAGGTTTTATTAATTTCTTTCTTGAAGCAGTTACATAATAGGGACATAACATGAAGATTTTACATCCTTCATCATTGACATATAAAGACATTAAAATATATTAGGATCAGTCTGATCATGTAATTATTTGAATCATAGATTATAGAGGAATTGGAGTTAATGCTATATTGAAATCCAACTTGTTATTTGTCTGGAGTTTGTATGCATTGATAAAACATTTTAAATGATGAAAAATATATCTAAGTCTATGAATGCAAACAATCCATTGAAAGTGGAAAACTTCAGTTAAATTGGCAAATACAGTATATCCAAACAACTATGCTTTTAACTTTAGTCTCTTTTCTGGCCTTCTTTGTTCATACAAATTGAGTGGTAAAGTCATTCATTCATTTAGCTAAGAAGCAACCGGACACTCAACTCAGAGTAGGAACAGCTGCACTCTAGCTGACATTGACTCAGTATCTGATGATCTTGGCCAACCCAGATTTAACCACCTGTGTCTCCAATTCCTCAGCTGTGGCGTGATGGGAACTGGTCTTCTTTAGCTGCATTTCTGCTTTTAGATTCTATGATTTTCTAGTTCCAGGTATTATCTGCTCTCAGCAAAATGTGAAATTCATTGCCTTAGGTGCCGGAGGGGATATCATAATGAACAGGGGACTCTTCTTGCTTTCAGTCTATGCCAGTGGTTTAAAACCCTGGTGATGGCAAACCCTTTACAGGTGTGTCCCCAGTTTTGCGCACTGCGTAAAATTAAGCAACATTAAGTTCTGACTGAACTAAGGATACTTATAGTACAACTGAGGATACTTAAAGCTACGAGATTCCACTTAAGAATGGGGAAGTATGATGTGAGAAAGCCCTCATGGATGTTATTTACTGTGGCCTGTCCAGGCACTTGGCGCGCTGCCCACACAGAGCCTTTGTTCACCCAGTGGACATCATAGGACTTATCAAGATTCCTATCAGCTCAAACTGACGATCACCCTATGTGGGTATTCCCATAAAACCACTGTATTGTATTGACAAAACAATCAGGAAGGTAAAAGTGTTTACTGAGTCATTCCCATCCCTTCCTGGAGAACAGGGCTTGGAGACTCACTGCCTAAGGAAAATGGCCCCACCCTATGGAAGCATGGGAACTCTCAAGGTAAATGTTTCAAAGGCACATTCTGTAGGCTCTCAGTCATTTATAAAGCTACAATTGTCCTTAAGAAATTAATTAACATGCCTTATTTTTCTTTCCACCTTCACAACACATATCACCTGCTTGCCCTCAGCTTAGGGGTGCTGGTATTTGTCTGGTCTGGGTTTTCTTTCCTAGTCACTGGTGTGTTTTTCCTTTCTCCTGGGACGTGCCCCTGCCAAGAAGGCATGGGATTGTTATATCCTCTGCAGCACCCAGCACATCACTGATGCTGAATATACATTTAAAATATTAAGCATGTAAGCAAAGAGCCGGCAGGAGATTTGAGACACCTTGGTGTGATAAAGTCCTTGATTCTTAGTCCTAAAAGAGACCATGGGAAGTCAGCCAATCGCCCTTCTTTCAGGCTGAATTACATTGAATGTTCTTTCAGGTGTTTGTGAATGAGGCTTAGCAAAGAACCATGTCAAATATTCAGGAACCCTGAGTACCACCCGTTCCTAGCACTTGTTCTCTGGGGGCAAATTTGTGTGTTAGACTTTTTACATTCTTGTTCCTGGCAAGGAAAATGTGAAGCTGCCAGTGTTTATTTGTTGTTGTTTTCTTTTTTGAGACAGAGTCTTGCTCCCTCACCCAGGCTGGAGTGCAGTGGCATGATTTCAGCTCACTGCAACCTCTGCCTCCTGAGTTCGAGCAATTCTTGGCCTTAGCCTCCTAAGTAGCTGGGATTACAGGTGCCTGCCACCATGCCCGGCTAATTTTTTTTGTATTTTTAGTAGAGACGAGGTTTCACCATCTTGGCCAGGCTGGTCTCCAACTCCTGACCTTGTGATCCACCCACCTTGGCCTCCCAAAGTGCTGGGATTACAGGTGTGAGCCACCGCACCCGGCCTAAAGCTGCCAGTTTTTATGCTGAACATTCATACATGAAATGTAGTACATAGGATGCCATGGTACGGCAGTGGTCACCTAACTCACTGTGTAATTTCTGTTGAACAGCTAGGTGTTCTGTTGAACGGCGGTATGCTTTGAACAGGTCTGAGCACAGTTCTCACTCAGGAAAAGTTATGGGATATTTGATACCTTAAACCTTATCAGTTAACTTCTTGTTGGGCATTAGAGTGCATGAGAACCCTAGTTGCCATCCTTTACCCTATAATTGCTCATGAGCAAATAAAATCTTCAGCTTCAAGTCTGGGCACAGTGGCTCACGCCTATAATCCCAGCACTTTGGGAGGCCAAGGTGGGTGGATCACCTGAGGTCAGGAGTTTGACATAGCCTTGCCAACATGGTGCAACCCTGTCTCTACTAAAAATACAAAAAATTTAAAATTAACCAGGCATGGTGGCAGGCACCTGCAGTCCCAGCTAGTTGGGAGACTGAGGCAGGAGAATCGCTTGAACCTGAGAGGTAGAGGTTGCAGTGAGCTGAGATTGTGCCATTTCACTCCAGCCTGGGCAACAAGAGTGAAACTTCAACTCAGAAAAAAACAAAAACAAAAAATCCTTCAGCTTCACAGTTCTTAATAATACCTCCTGCCTTTCAGGGCTCTTTGAGGATTAAATGAACATACATGTGACATTGCACATGGCAATGCATGAATCTCCTTACCTGTTTGATAACAGTTAATTTCATGGAGCGCTACAGTGCACCAGAGAGTATTTCAGGAACTAAGGCTAGAAGAATATGCATGGCATGGCTTGGTCTTTCAGGCCTAGGAGACCAACTAGTTAGCACACAAGAATGAGATGCAAACCAGAATGGACATGAAAAGTTACAATCTGAGTAGATGAAAGAGTGAAGAACTTTGTGGAGAAAGTGTCATTTGACTTGGTTTTAAAGGATGAGTGGAAATTCAACAGAAATAATGAAACAAAAGACATTCCGGGCTTTGGAACAGCGCAGAAGGACCAGGGAGCCCTGGCCTGTGTGATGAGGTTGATGGAGGAGTAACGTGGCATGAATAGGCATTGAACTTTACTCCTAAACCAGTGGGGAGCCGCTAGCCAGCAATGTGAGCAGCAGATGTGTACCAGTCAGGGAGACTAGTAAGAAGGCTTACTAGTTGAGTCAAACACTTCTCAGGACAGAGGAAGCTCATCCCAGGGCTGGAATCAGAAGGAAGGCACTAATAAGCAAAGATGCGGAGGAAGCAGCCTGATTGAATTAAATGAATAAGGAAGCCACACCGGACATCCTTCCTCCCTCTCCACTGTGAAATGAAACATCAGACTGCCTTGCTTCCAGCTGGAGTGTGCGCCCTGTGGGCAAGCGCAAGGCTGGATGGGGTAACATGAGGGCAGTAGCCACCTGAGGCAGCAGGCAGGGAGGCCACCACGGAGGCCACCAGAAGATCAAAGAAAAACAGAAATACAAAGTGATCTTTTTTTTTTTTTTGAGACAGAGTCTTGCTCTGTCGCCCAGGCTGGAGTGCAATAGCACGATCTCCGCTTACCACAACCTCTGCCTCCTGGGTTCAAGCGCTTCTCCTGCCTCAGCCCCCTGAGTAGCTGGAATTACAGGTGCACACCACCATGCCTGGCTAATTTTTCATATTTTTAGTAGAGACGGGGTTTCACCAGGTTGGCCAGGCTGGTCTCGAACTCCTGACCTCATGATCTGCCTGCCTCAGCCTCCCAAAGTGCTGGGATTACAAGCATAAGCCACTGCACCCGGCCCGAAGTGATCTTTGAAGACAAATTTTGCTGTCTTCTCAAAGATCAAATGAGGGAGCATTTCCTCAACCAAGCTGAGCTGTGGTTCATTCGCATAAGGACTGTCTCTCCCTAGCCTGTTTTCTACCTGAAAGCATAGGGAGTCATGGTTCAGAATTGCTTCATTGCAAGGAGCAGATACTCACTTCATCGTGCTCAAGGAAATCTTGTTTTTTCTTTTCTTTTTTTCTTTTTTTTTGAGATGGAGTCTCACTCTGTTGCCCAGGCTGGAGTGTAGTGGGACAATGTTGGCTCACCTCGACCTCTGCCTCCTGGGTTCAAGTGATTCTCCTGCCTCAGCCTCCCAAGTAGCTGGGACTACAGTCATGTGCCACCACGCCCAGCTAATTTTTGTATTTTTAGTAGAGACAGGGTTTCATTATATTGGCCAGGCTGGTCTTGAACTCCTGACCTCATGATCTGCCCGCCTCGGCCTCCCAAAGTGCTGGGATTACAGTCATGAGCCACCACGCCCGGCCAAATCTTGTTTTTTTCTAAAGCTAGAGAGAAATCTGGAGTCCAGATCACAGATCTCACAGAAGCCAGAATCATGTCAGCTCCCCGCTGCCCACCCCCCAGGGCCTATGCAGCCTCCTGCCTCTGTCTCTCCCTGCACGTGGCAGCCATTACTTTTCTGCATACTGGCTATAATTGTTGGCTCTCTGCAAATTGCTCTCCTTAGTGAGGCCTCTTGCATGGGCTTTGGGTTGCCGCAAGGTGACTGGGCCCTGACTCTACATCTAACGACAGTGCCAGCGTCTCGTACATGAGATATCTCACAGAAAGACACCAGTTGACTGGGTTTTGGCCAGATGTTCAGCCCTGCTCCAGTCAACTGTGGCCAAGGGGCATGGAAGCCCAAGACAAAGTGGGTATACCCGATGTGCCTGATCACAGGGCAACCTTCTAGGGTCCTAGAATATGAACTCTCCAGCCCATCTCCTTCCAGCTTGTGGATGAGACCTGTTCTTTTCATCTTTAATCTGTTGGTTGACATAACTTCTCACTTAAAGAATACTCTTCTTTCTGTAATTAATTCAATACCTGGAAAGAGATGACCTTTGAATTAGAAAAATTAATTTTCACTCCTGGTTTTATCCCCAGGAGCTAGGTGTCTTTGGGCAAGTATATTTCTGAGCCTTCATTTCCTCATCTACGGAGTGTGAAAAATAATCTGTACCTCACAGGCAGGTTGTCGGGAGCAACTGTGACATAATACCTAAAGAACTTGTCATAGTGCTGACACGGAATTGTTGTATGACGAGTGTTCATATCTTCCAGCTTTGATGCCCCACTTCTTCCCCCATTGCTGAAGGGACATACAGAGTTCTGGGGGACATTTCCAAGGGGACCCAGGCTTAGCTGTTCAGAATAAACAGGATGCTGGTCAGCTGTGGCTGACCAAGTAGTTTCTCTGTTTTTAATTGTGGTAAAACACACATAAGATTAACCATCATAACTATTTTAAGTGTACGGTTTTTTTTTTTTTTTTTGAGATGGAGTCACTCTCCGTCACCCAAGCTGGAATGCAATGGTACCATCTTGGCTCACTGTAACCTCTTCCTCCCGGGTTCAAGAAATTCTCCTGCCTCAGCCTCCTGAGTAGCTGGGATTACAGGCATGAACCACCATGCCCAGCTAATTTTTGCATTTTTAGTAGAGATGGGGTTTCACCATGTTGGCCAAGCTGGTCTTGAACCCCTGACCTCAAGTGATCTGCTCACCTCGGCCTCCCAAAGTGCTGGGATTTTATTTCAAATTTCCTGAGGAAATGCCCTAGTGTCCTCCATAGAGGCTGCACCATTTGACATTCCCACAGCAGAGCACAAGTGTTCCAGTTTCTCTACAACCTTCACAACACTTCTTCTTTTTCTCATAATAGGCATCTTAATGGGTGTGAGCATAGTAGGTTCCAAGCAACTCTCTGACTTGGATTTTCAGCTCACACTTGCCGCAGTAGCTCAGAGTTAGAATCGCAGCAGTGCAGGCCTTGGTGGTCAGCAGGAAGGCAGCTCTCCTGGGATGGAAAGTGCAGCTGGCAGGGGCCGAGCACAGCCTGAAAGAGCCTGGTGGCCTTTTGGCCAGTGGAGCCCAGCTCTGAGGTCTGTGTGGCCAGAGTTGTGCTGGGAGCCATAGCAGAGCCAAAGCTGTGTGTGTGGGAAAGAGCCTTGGCCCCTGTAGGACCAGGTCTTCCAGTTGGCCTGGGCTCCCCAAGACAAGGCTAGAACCAGGTCACCCTGCTCCTCCCAGAAGCTCATCCTGGGAGATCAGAGTCCTTAAAATCAAGGACCTTTTGTGAATGAACCACAGCTCAGCTTGGTTGAGGAAATGCTCCCCTATTTGATCTTTGGGAAGACAGAAAAATTTGTCTCATATATTTCTCTCTTTTAACATTCTATGCTTCTTCATGGCACCTATTGGAGTGTATATTTGCTGCCTTAATTGATTTCTGTCTGCTTTCTCTGTTAGACAGTAAACTTCATGAGGGCAGGGACCATGCTTCTTTCCCCAGCACCTAGCACAGTGCCTGGCAGACACTAGATGAGCAATACGTTTTTTTTAATGAATGATTCTGAGCCGGGCGGGTGCAGTGACTCATGCCTGTAATCCCAGTATTTTGGGAGGCCAAGGTGGGAAGATCACTCTGGCTCAAAAGTTTGAGACAAGTCTGGACAATATGGTGAAACCTTGTCTCTACCCAAAATACAAAAAAATGTGGCACACACCTGTGGTCCCAACTCTTCAAGAGACTGAGATGGGAGGATCGTTTGAGCCTGGGGGGTGGAGGCTGCAGTGAGCTGAGATCATGCCACTGAACTCCAGCCTGGGCAACAGAGTGGGATACAAAAGAGAAGAGAAGAAGAGAAGAGAGAAAGAGGAAGGAAGGAGGGAAAAAAGGAAGGAAGGAGAAGGGAACAGAAGAAAGGAAAGAAGGAAGGAAGAAAGAAAATGAATGACTCTGACTCCTCCTTTTATTCATTCAGGTCAGGGTCTCATAGTTCAGAGGGGCCAGTGGGAACAAACGGAATCAGATCTCTATGCCAAAAAATACAAAACTGATCTTGTGTATTTAAGCCTTCAGTGTTTCCACAGGCTGGTTGGGATCCATGAAGCTGCACCTCAGAGGAAGATGGAGGGCAGGAGAGCCCCAGCTTACCTCTGACCTGGAACCTCTCTGAATCTCAGTTTCCCCAGCTGTAGGGATAGAACCTACTTCTGAAGGCTGTAAAAATCAAATAAGATGATATACTGAAGGCGCTTCGACTTAACAATAGATGTTTGTCCTCCACCTTTTGAAGTCTGGCTCTGCACGTTGCAAAGTGAAAAATTAGTGGGCTGGGCCAGGAATTAAAGAAATACAAAGTTAGCGAATCAAGTGAGGATGGCCGACACAGGACCTTTAAGCTCTCCTTTTAGAAAGGGGATCTGGGCTGGGCACTGTGGCTCACGCCTGTAATCCCAGCACTTTGGGAGGCCAAGGCGGGTGGATCATGAGGTCAAGAGAGTGAGATTAGCCTGGCCAACATGGTGAAACCCCAAGTCTACTAAAAATACAAAAATTAGCCGGATGTGGTGGCATGCACCTGTAATCCCAGCTACTTGGGAGGCGGTGGTGAGAGAATCACTTGAACCCAGGAGGTGGAGGTTTCAGTAAGCCAAGATTGTGCCTCTGCACTCCAGCCTGGGTGAGGTGACAGAGCAAGACAGAGTGAGACTCTGTCTCAAAAAAGAAAAAAAAAAAAAGGAGATCTGAACAAAAGTCTAGGTTGGGTTCACATTTTGTCAAAACAACTCGTCAGTTTGATGAAAATGAAAGCAGACCATTTTGCTAATTGTTTTCATTTCATCTGGCAATCATTTATTTGTATGCATACTGCGTGCTGGATGATTTACAGCAGTACTGTTCAATAGAACTTTTGATGAAGGTGGAAATATTCAAGATCTTCTCTGTCTGATATGGTAGCCACCAACCACACGTGGATACTGATCACAGAAATGTGGCCACTGTGTCCGAGGAACTGAAATTTTAATATTAACTTTAATTAACTTAAACGTGCATACCCACATGTGGTTACTGACGACCATATGGGATGGCACAGGGAGCCACAGAACACTGGGAGCCACAGAACACCAGCAGCCACTGAGTCCAGGCTCCCCTCACCGACTGCTGCCCACTGCTTCTATACATTCATGCGTCACTTAAGAATGTGGACATGGCTGGGCATGGTGGCTCACGCCTGTAATCCTAGCACTTTGGGAGGCCAAGGCGGGTGGATCACCTGAGGTCAGGGGTTCAAGACCAGCCTGGCTAACATGGGTAATCCCATCTCTACTAAAAATACAAAAACTAGCCAGGCATGGTGGCTCATGCCTGTAATCCCAGCTACTAGGGAGGCTGAAGCAAGAGAATCACTTGAACAAGGGAGGCAGAGGTTATAGTGAGCTGAGATCCAGCCACTGCACTTCAGCCTGGGTGTCTGAGTGCATGAGACTCCATCTCAAAAAAAAAAAAAAAAAATGGGGACATATCCTGGGAAATGCATTGCTAAGTGATTTTGTCATTGTGTAAACATCACAGAACATACTGACGCAAACGTAGGATGGTATGCAAACCTAGCTAGGCTTTATGCTACGGCCTGTCATTCCTAGGCTACAAACCTGCACAGCATGTTACTGTACTGAATACTATAGGCAATTGCAGCACAACGGAAGTACCTGTGTTTCTAAACAGATCTAAACACAGAAAAGGCACAGTAAAAGCACAGTATTGTAACCTTGAAGGACCACTGTGGTACATGTGATCTGTCGTTGACCGAAATGCCATCTTGCAGTGCATGACTGTACCTCAATTGCCTCATCTGTAAAATACAAAGGATAGTAGCCCCTACCTCAGAGTGTTGTTATGAGGACACAGAAAGTGTTTGTTTGTTTGTCTGTTTTGAGAAGGGTCTCACTCTGTTGCCCAGGATGCAGTGCAGCAGCACAACCTCATCTCACTGCAACCTCTGCCTCCCATTTCAAGTGATTCTCACGTCAGCCTCCCTAGTAGCTGGGACTACCTTTTGGGGGCTAATTTTTGTCTTTTTAAAAGAGACAGGCTTTCACCATCCATGTTGCCCAGGCTGGTTTCAAACTCCTGGCTTCAAGTGATCTGCCCACCTCAACCTCCCAAGGTGCTAGGACACAAAGTATTTTAAGCATTAGTTGCTACTTAGGTCTTCTGGAGATTTGGGCAAGGGTGGACAGCCTGAGTAATAGCAACTGCTTACTCTAACATCACCACTGCCACTTAGTAAATTCTCCCACTGTGCCTCACATCTGTGAGTTTTGTCTTATTTTTTGTTGTTGTTGTTGTTTTTGAGATGGATTCTCTGTCGCCAGGCTAGAGTGCAGTGGCACGATCTCCACTCACTGCAACCCCCAACCCCTGGTTTAAGCCATTCTCCTGCTTCAGCCTCCCGAGTAGCTGGAATTACAGGTGCACACCACCATGCCCAGCTAATTTTTGTATTTTTAGTAGAGACGGGGTTTCACCATGTTGGCCAGGATGGTCTCAATCTCCTGACCTCATGATCCGCCCGCCCGGGTCCCCCAAAGTGCTGGGATTACAGGTGTGAGCCACTGCGCCCGGCCTGTCTTGTCTTATTTAATCCTCATTTCTTTTTTCTTTTATTTCCTTTCCCCTCCCCTCCCCTCCCCTCCCTTCCCCTCCTCTCCCCTTCCCTTCCCTTCCCTTTCTTTCTTTTTTTTTTTTTTGATGGTGCTTTGATGTTGTCACCCAGGCTGGAGTGCAATGGTGCAATCTTGGCTCACTGCAACCTCCACCTCCCAGGTTCAAACGATTCTCCTGCCTCAGCCTCCCGAGTAGCTAGGATTACAGGAGCAGCCCACCTCATCCAGCTCATTTTCATATTTTTAGTAGAGACAAGGTTTTGTCATGTTGGCCAGGCTGGTCTTAAACTCCTGAGCTCGGGTGATCCACCCACCTCAGCCTCCCAAAGTGCTGGGATTACAGATGTGAGCCCCCATGCCCGGGCCTCATTTCATTTTTACGAAGTAGGATTATTGCCATCTTCATTTTCCCTATGAGGCAGCTGAGGCAGAGACAGGTCAGGATTTAACTGGATTCCAGATGGTCCATGTGTCTTCACCAAGCTCAGCATGGATGAAAAAACACCTCACAGCCTCTGACTACACAACCAACTCAGATAAGCAGCTCCTCGCCCTCTGAACAGATTGAGTTGTTTAGTGGTTGGAGTCATTCGGGTCCAGTCTGAAAGACAAAGAAAGTGTACCAAGAACAAAAGAACTTAAGAAAAATAAGAAAAAGAAAAACAAAACCCATCCCTTCTGGGGTGAGTTTGCAATAGGACAATGAAAGCCCTTATGCTGTGACTCAGAAGCTCAGAGGTGACATAGCTTAGCAGTGAATCAGTTCCACCCATAGTCGAGTTTGAGCCATTTTATTAGTGGAGACTTGAACTGTAACTTCCTATAATGGACTAATATTTGACTGGCAGGGTGAGGTCCCCTTCATTTCACCTCTGTTTGTTGGTTTATGACCTTCATCATCTTTTTAATCTCAATAGTACAGCTTGTAAGTTGAAAAAAAAAATCCTTGCTCCTCTCTTTCTTTCAATACATAAAATAAAATGTTATGTTTTTGCTTACCCCTCCTAAGAGTCTGAATTTATTGCCGAGACACTCCCTGTCTCTGTCCCTCCTGTCCTCCTTCCTCATTCCAAGCATAAATCAATTCAACAAGTATTGATGCAAGTATTGATCAAGAGGGTACTCTGCCAGGCTGCATGCTTAGCTCTGTGTATAGGGTGGGGAATAAAGCAAGTTTGGTCCTGTCCACATGCAGCTTATAGTCTAAGCTATAAATAGGGCCAGAGTTGAGTGAATTAAGAGTGCAGGCTGGATGCGATTCCTTACACCTGTAATCCCAGCACTTTGGGAGGCTGAGGCGGGCGGATCACTTGAGGTCAGGAGTTTGAGACCAGCCTGGCCAACATGATGAAACCCTGTCTCTCCTAAAAATACAAAATTAGCTGGTCATGGTGGCAGGTGCCTGTAGTCCCAGCTACTCGGGAGGCTGAGGCAGGAGAATCGTTTGAACTTGGGAGGTGGAGGTTGCAGTGAGCCAGGATTGTACCATGACACTCCAGAGTGACACTGTCTCAAAGAAAGAAACAAGAAAAAAAAAAAAAAAAAGAGTGCAGTGTGTTTAAACCTCTGGAAAGGAGACATTATCATTATTTGCAGTTATATTGATGGTGATGGTTTATTGACTGTTAAACACTGTGCTACATGCTTCACACGTACTTATTTCATTTTAATTTACTCCTTTATTTTCTCATCAAAAAAGTAAAAATAAAAATAAGAAAGAAGTCCTCATTTGAGAGCTGAACAAACTGAGTCTCCTGTAGGATGGGTGACATGCCTCGCTCAAGGTCTCACAGCAGGGGCCAGGAGGAGCTTAACACAGATGCCCACTGCCGAGGCTGTACCACCTGTGCTGTCCCGTATGTGACCCTGAGTGCATGGTTTTGGTCACATCCAAATTTGGCCCATTCCCGTGGTCAGGCACATGCACTCATCCCACATGGCTGGCAATCTGGGCTCTACTGCCAACTCTTAGCAGTAACTTCCCTGGACAAAGCCAGCCCTGACGGCATCTGGTCACACCATGCTGGGGCCTGGGGCATTGGTGCCTTTAAGCTGGACATCTCTGGTCTCAGAGGCCTTGGTCTGGGGCCCCAAATTCCCTCGTTTGCCCTCTGGTGTTGGACACATTATGATGGCTTCCATGTGTGACAGTGCCTTCCAGGGCATTTACAGTGTAGCAAGCCCTTTCATGGGTGTAATCTCTTTTTTTTGAGACAGAGACTCACCCCGTTGCCCAGGCTGGAGTGGCAATGCTGCGATCTCTGCTCACTGCAACCTCCGCCTTGCGGGTTCAGGCTATTCTCCTGCCTCAGCCTCCTGAGTAGCTGGGATTACAGGCACCTGCCACCACACCCAGCTAATTTTTTCTGTCTTTAGTAGAGACGGGGTTTCACCATGTTTGCCAGGCTGGTCTTGAACTCCTGACCTCATGATCTGCCCACCTCGGCCTCCCAAAGTGCTGGGATTACAGGTGTGAGCCACTATGCCAGGCCTGGGTGTAATCTTATTTGTTCTCCACAACAACACAAGGAGGTACTGAAGGCAGATATTCATAGCCCTTGTGCAGATTAAGACACTGTGACTCCGATATCAAGGGAGGCCAAAGCTGTGTAGCCAGAAAGAGGCAGGGAAGGACTAGAAGCTGGGTCTTGGGATGCTCAGTCCTATGCCTTTTTCCACTCCTTCACATATGGCTGGTTTTCTTCGTGCTTGGCGTCTTCTCATTTTAATTCCACCCTCTGTCCCTGTCCCAGGCCCCACTGACAAACAACAGCCCACAAATACTCCTGACTCCCAGCTCTCCCTCAGATCCACAGCAAACATGAAGCCCAACCTGGTAACTTGTGTAGAGGTGAAAGCCATGCACAACCTAGGAAGGAGAGTGGAAGAAAATGGATTAAATGAGGCCGGGCACGGTGACTCATGCCTGTAATGAGGTTGGGAGTTTGAGACCAGCCTGACCAACAGGGAGAAACCCTCTCTCTACTAAAATTACAAAATTAGCCCGGCGTGGTGGTGCGTGCCTGTAATCCCAGCCACTTGGGAGGCTGAGGCAGGAGAATCACTTGAACCTGGGAGGCAGAGGCTGCAGTAAGCCAAGATTGTGCCACTGCACTCCAGCCTGGGCAACAAGATGGAAACTCCGTTTCAAAAAAAAAAAGATAGAAAAAGAAAAGAAAATGGATTAAACTGCTGGCAGGGCCAACAATTCCACTGAAAGAGGATTAATGATGAGACATCAGGTCTGAAGTTGAGGGTAAATTCAACCGGAAATTCTTTGCCTGGGAGGGATCGGATCTAATTATCAAGATTTTTGACTCAGCGCTTTGCATTTGTTTTCAAAGTGGTTTCATGTGACTATTTTATTTTCTCTTGATACCGTCTCTTGGAGGGGGGATGGGCAGGGGACTGGATCCTCCCAAAGCTTGCCTGAAGGAAGCAGCTGATAATTCTGGTTCCAGCACATGGTAATGTCCCCTGTGTCCTGAGCACTGTACGCTTTCTCACTTGATCCTTGCTGCAGTTCAACCAGGTGGGCTTTTGTATCCCCTCCCCTTTATTTTTTGAGACGGAGTCTTGCTCTGTTGCCAGGCTGGAGTGCAGTAGTGTGATCTCAGCTTACTGCAACCTCCACCTCCTGGGTTCAAGTGATTTTCCTGCCTCACATCCGAGTAGCTGGGATTACAGGCGTGCACCACCACGTCCAGCTAATTTTTTCGTAGTTTTAGTAGAGACGGGGTTTCACCATGTTAGCCAGGATGGTCTCGATCCCTTGACCTTGTGATCCACCCACCTCAGCCTCCCAAAGTGCTGGGATTACAGGCATGAGCCACTGTGCCCGGCCTTGTATCCCCTTTTTAGAGGACACTCGGGCCTTGAGAGGCCCCGTAGGCCCTACCTCCTCAGAGGGTTTGAAATGTATTTGCTGAGTACCTGAGACTTAATTCATTCTCCAGCAAATTATGTCTCAGAAATATACCAGTCAGAAGCCAGAGAGGTTAAGTGTTTCCGGAGCCAGAAGAACTATATTCAAATTCTGGCTTTGTTTCTCATTAGCAGGTAATCCTGGAAAGCTACTTAACTTTACTGTGCCTTGAATAAGGATCACAATAATAGGTAACATTTACAAAGCCCTTAGAAGAGTGCCTGGCAGATGGTGAGCCCTACAGATGGTAGCTATTATTCTTGGGCGTTAGATACCAATCTTTATTAATGAAGAAATCTAGATATGAAGAGTTGGAGTAAGCAGACCACGTTTGCACCACTGGAAGGTCTGTCTGAGAAAGTTTCAGGTCACCCAGCACCCTCTGCCCACAGTGGCAGTTAAGAGCACAGGTTTGGAAACAAGGCTGACCTTAGGGCTGAAGCTCAGCTCTGCCACTTACTGGCTCTATGATCTTGGGCAAGTCAGTTAACAACCCTGATCCTCAGTTTCCTTATCGGCAAAATGGTCATCTTTATATCTCCTGTTTTTGTTATTGTTGTTAGTTTGTTCCTTGCTTGTTTGTTTGAGATAGGGTCTTGCTCTGTCACCCAGGCTGGAGCACAGTGGCCTCATCATGACCCACTGCAGCCTTGAATTCTGGGGCTCAAGTGATCCTCCTATCTCAGCCTCCCAAGTGAGTAATTGGGACCACAGGTGCAAGCCACCATGCCAGGCTAATTTTTAAATTTTTTGTAGAGCTGGAGTCTCACTATGTTGCCCAGGCAGGCCTCAAGCTCCTGAGCTCAAGCCATTTCCCACCTCTGGCCTGTCAAAGTGCTAGGATTACAGGTGTGAGCACTGCGCCCAGCCTCCCTTGCAGGGAACAAACGTGAATGTGTTTAATATGCCCAGCACACAACACAAACACCAAGGCCGCCAAGCTGGGTGCCTGGCCCTCCTGGGTGCCCTTCCCGGCAGCCCTGACAGTGAGCAGAGCTGGGACATGACCACGCCCCGGCATCGGCTTTTAGGAAGCAGATTCTGGCTGAGTCATTCAAATGGACTGGATTTCACTGCAGCTCGCTTGGAGGATGTGGGTTTGATTCAAGAGCTTGTACATCTGAAAGGGCATTTCCAGAGGCCAGTGGGGCACTGGATGTGGGGAGGGGAGTAGTCACCCCGCTGGCATTTTGGCTGGGGCATTTCTGTTTATCAGTGATATCAGTGACTGTTTCAGAAATGTCCCAAACAGCCTCGCTTTGTATCACCATTGCCACTTGCCCAAAATGCCTTTCTCCTAGAACCTGTTTGACAGCATCTTCCTGGAATGATAGGGCAGCCAGGGTTGGAAAGCCAAAAGTCAGACACTGCCTGAGAGGTCCACCTGAGGGCTGTGTGTCCCTGTGCTCCCCCAGGTGCCCCTTAAGTCCTGCCGGCCCTTCTCAGAGCCTTCTCTGCCCTCTGGTGAAAGTGGAAATGAGCTGGCTCCTGGAGGCTGCCAGGCTGCCTGCCAGGGAGGAGCAGTCACTGCTCACATGCCAGCTGCCCCAGGGAACCTCAGAGGCCTGGAATGGAGCCACATGGAAGAAATATTCTACCAGGGCCGTCCCAGCTCCACCGGGCACTTCCTCCAGTTACAGAGGCCCTGCCCTCTGGGGCTTCACAGCCTGGGAACCCCCTGGGGTAGGCAAGGAGGCTGCCCTGGTGCTGCAATCAGAAATCATTTAGCTGAGCGTGGTGCTTTAATTCCAGCACTTTGGGAGGCCGAGGAAGGGCAGATGACTTGAGGTCAGGAGTTCGACCAGCCTGGCCAACATGGTAAAACCCCACCTCTACTAAAAATACAAATATTAGCCGAGCATGGTGGCACATGCCTGTATTCCCAGCTACTTGGGAGGCTGAGGCAGGAGAATGCCTTGAATCCAGGAGGTGGAGGTTGCAGTGAGCCCAGATTTCGCCACTGTACTCCAGCTGTCTCAAAAAAAAAGAAAAACCCAGAAAAAGAAAAAAAGAAATCATCTGATAGCTCTCATTTGTTTAGTGCTTACTGTGTGCCAGGAACTGGGCTGGGTACTTTGTATTCATTCTTTCATTTAATCATTAAAGCAGCCCTAGTAATCGTACTTATATAAACTTATGAAGTCCAATTTACTCAAGTCATGGAGAAATCACCATGTAGTAAGCCTTGGTGGGGGGGAATAATAATATTAATAATACATAGTTCCAGCCTTCAAGGCATCATCCTCTGGTCTTAATCCTCCAACTCTGAAAACTAACTGCCTTTGTCTCTTTAGTCAGAGTTTGAATCCCAGCTCCATCACTTACTAGCTGTGTGACCTCTAATAAATTGCTTAACCTCTCTGTGTCTTGGTTTCTTCCTCTGTAACTGGGAATGATCATGATAGAACTTACCTGTTATAGTTGTGAAGATTGAGTGAGGGAATTCATGGGAAGCCCTGGAAACAGTGACTCCGTTCAGAGCACTTAATGATAACTGCTAGAAGCTGGACGTGGTGGCTCACACCTGTAATCCCAGCACTTTGAGAAGCTCAGGTGAGCAGATCACCTGAGGTTGGGAGTTCAAGACCAGCCTGACCAACATGGAGAAAAATACTACTAAAAATACAAAATCAGCCAGACACGGTGGCACCTGCCTCTAATCCCAGCTACTCAGGGGGTTGAGGCAGGAGAATTGCTTGAACCTGGGTGGTGGAGGTTGTGATGAGCCTAGATCGAGTCATTGCACTCCGGCCTGGGCAACAATAGCAAAACTCCATCTCAAAAAAATAAAATAAAAAATAATAAGTGTTAGCCATGTATGGATGGGCTTCAGGAGTGTGTGAAATGTTAGGTGAAATGGCAGATCAATTCATGTGGGACTTTATAGATCTCAAAAGAAAGGAGGCATGACCCGGAGACCTAGAAAAGGTGAAGAAGGACTTCTGAATGGGAGATCGAATGTAGACTCCTGGCTGAACCTAGAGATCTTGTTGTTCCATGTTGCCTACCACAGAGCTGAGTTACTCTGGGAGCTTTTGTGGACAGTGCCTTCGCTTTTCCTGAGGCCATTTCAGTAAGACACAGCAGTCTAACCGTGCAGGACTTGGGGGCACTTCATAAACCTTATGCATGGTGGAGTCTGAGAGAAAACTTAGAGATTATCTCATCTGAATGCATCAGTTTATATATGAGGGACTCTGAGCTTGGGGGTTCAGCTTTATATTTTCCCAAGATAACAGCTCAAAGGAAGAGAATTCACAGATGTGAAAGTCCAGTCAGAGAAGCTAGGCTGACACCTGTGCTTTTCCCTGCAGGATTTTTAGGAATAGTGAGATGGTGTGTATTTGGAAGCATTTCAAATGTGTTACTGTCGTATTACTTCCATGGGCACCTGGCATGATTGGTTAGTCAGGATTCTCCAGAGAAGCCAAGCAACGGGACGTGTATGCATATGTTTGGACAGAGAGAGAGAGAGATTTTAAGGAACTGGCTCATGCAGCTCTGGGGTCTGGCAAGTCTGACATTTGCAGGGTGGGCCAGCAAGCTGGAAATTCACATTAGAATTGATGTTGCAGGTCTCGAGTCTAAATTCCACAGCTTAGAAACTCAGGTGGGCTTTCTATCTTACAGTCTTGAGGCAGAATTTCTTCTCCAGGAAACCAGTTTTTGCTCTTAAGACCTTCAACTGTTTGGATGAGGACCATCTGAATTATAGAGGGTAATTTTGCTTTACCTAAACTCAACTGAATATAAATGTTTATCACATCTACAAAATACCTCGACAGCAACATCTAGACCAATGTTTGAGCAAACAACAAGGCACTGTAGCCCAGCCAACTTGACACATGAAGTGAACCATCACAGCTGACCACTGGCACAGATGTAGCAAGCCAATTTCAGGAGTCCTGGTGTCTTTCAAGCCCTTTTTTTTTGCTCTGTCCCCCAGGATGAAGTGCAGGAGTGTGGCCACTGCAGCCTCGACCTCCCAAGCTCATCCAATCCTCTCACCTCAGCCTCCTGAGTAGCTGGGACTATTGTGCATGCCAGTATTCCTGGTTAAGTTTTAAGTATCTTGTAGAGATGAAGTTGCACTATGTTGCCCAGGCTGGTCTTAAACCCCTGGACTCAAGCGATCCTCTGGCCTTGGCCTTCCAAAGTGTTGGGATTACAGGTGTGAGCACCGCACTGGGCCAGGCCTTTTCAATAAGGCTCTGACACACTGGCTGGTAGGTGGACAACAAAGGAAATGGTTCTGTGTAAGAGGGCGGTGCTTTGGCTAAGAGAGCTGTTCAGTTCTCCCGGAAACCTTGTTCGGAGGCTGGCATTGGGTTAATTACTGCAGTGGTGACCTCCACAGAACTGAGTGAGAAGCAGGCGTAGCTAATCAGAAAACAGGAAATGTCCCAAAGAATGCCTTGAGCCCTGGTCCAGAGTGTGCTCTGCATTTGAGTCAGTTGTTATGTTCTGGGCTGAAAGTATTTCATTTCTTTCCATAGGAAGAAAGAGTCATCTTAATAAAATTAGACATAGGAGCCAGGTTGGGGGTAGGTGATGTAGAGAAAGGAGAGGGAGTTTCCTGTAATTCAATTTGATGTTCAATGCCTGCGGGTTTAACCTTCTTTTTAAAGAGGTAGAATCAAATAACTAATAAAAATATGTAACTCTGGCTGCTGGTAAGAAAAATAATTTACTTTCTTTTTGCCTGATGTGTTTATGTGTGAGAGTAGGTTTTCTTTTTTTGAGACGTGGTCTCGCTGTGTCGCCCAGGCTGGAGTGCAGTGGCATGATCTCAGCTCACTGCAACCTCCACCTCCCAGGTTCAAGTGATTTTCCTGCCTCAGCCTCCCAAGTAGCTGGGATTACAGGCACCTGCCACCGCGCCCAGCTAATTTTTGTATTTTTAGTAGAGATGGGGTTTCACCATGTTGACCAGGCTTGTTTTGAACTCCTGACCTTTTGATCCGCCTGCCTTGGCCTCCCAAAGTGCTGGGATTACAGGTATGAGCCACCGCGCCAGCCAAGAATGGGTTTTCATAAAATGTAACGTGTACACATTTTGATAAACATGAGAGCCTCCTTCCCGGAAGAGAGGGAGCAGGGTTTCTTCCCTCTCCAGGAGGGTCAGAGCTAACGCCAGCCACTTTGTTTTTCCATATTAGCCAGGGAGATGGGAGGTGCAGTGATTAAATGCCTGGGCTCGGGAGTCACGCTAGACCTGGTTATGCTTCCTCCTAGCCCTGTGATCTAGGCTAAGTTACCTAACCATTCTGAGCTCTCTTTGCTTGTCTGCAAACTGAGGAATATAACAGTGCCTACCTCATAGACTTGCCAGGAGGATTCAGTGAAATGATGCAGGTAAAGCGTTTAGCAGGCTGGGCGCGGTGGCTCACACCTGTAATCTCAGCACTTTGGGAGGCCGAGGTGGATCACTTGAGGTTAGGAGTTAGAGACCAGCCTGATCCACATGGTGAAATCCTGTCTTACTAAAGATACAAAAATTAGCTGGATGTGGTGGCTCGCGCCTGTAATCCTAGTTACTCAGGAGGCTGAGGCAGGAGAGAGGTTGCAGTGAGCCAAGATTGTGCCATTGCACTCCAGCCTGGGTGACAGAGCGAGACTCTGTCAAAAAAAAAAAAAAAAAGGTGGAGGGGGCTTAGCAATGCCCTGCCCGTAGTGACTGTCCCCTAGAGGTAGCGCCATTAGTATCGGCCTCACACAGGGAGTGCCAGGAGCTGCAGGAAATTCTGCTTAATTAGCTCCCCCTGGTCTGTAGTTAACTGGCATCTCCTTGGACTCAGCTGCTCCCCTTTAATTTCAACACACAATTGAATCGTGTTCAGGAACATGGGCTAGGAGAATTGTTGGCCCACTTGGTTTTTCTCATGCGTTACAAACTTTTTTAAGTTATAAAATCCAGTTTCTAATACCCTCCTCCTTTAAGTACTTATATCAGCCAAATGAAGCTTAGCCTAGTACCAGGCTAGCTTCACAGTGTGACCATAACCTTCCCACAAAGCCCAGTTGCCCCCTACCCACTTCTGCACTCTTTGGTTCCAGCTGGTTGGGTCCTGGGTTGTTTGCAGATGTGACTTAACTAGTTCTCCCTCCTCCATGCCTGCCCCACCCACCCTATTGAGTCTACCTGGAGTGAGCTTGTCTTCTGGCTTCACGTTTTCAATCTCTCCTTGTCCTTCAGTCTTCATCTAGCTCAGCCTCTGCTGCTTCTGTGCACACAGCCTCAAGTCACCTTTCTTTCCTCTGAATTTATCTGTGCATTGATACCCCTCTAATAGCAACTGAAGTCCTCTCTTTCTTTTTTTTCGAGATGGAGTCTCGCTCTGTCACCCAGGCTGGAGCGCAGTGGCGTAATCTCGGCTCACTGCAACCTCCGCCTCCTGGGTTCAAGTGATTCTCCTGCCTCAGCCTCCCAAATAGTTGGGAATACAGGTGCCTGCCACTACACCTGGCTAATTTTTGTATTTTTAGTAGAGATGGGGTTTCACCATGCTGGCCAGCCTGGTCTTGAACTCCTGACCTCGTGATCCGCCCACCTCAGCCTCCCAAAATGCTGGGATTACAGGCATGAGCCACCATGCCTGGTCGGAAGTTCTTTCTTTCTTTTTTTTAGAGACAGGGTTTCACCCTGTTGTTCAGGCTGATCTTGAACTCCTGATTGACCTGCCTTGGCCTCTCAAAGTGCTGGGGTTACAGGCGTGAGCCACTGCACCCGGCTGGAAGTTCTTTCGATATCAGTTCCCTATAACTACATCGCCCCTCCCCACTAGACTTCCTGAGGGCAGGAACCATGTCTTGGGTATTTTTATGTCTCCTACAGTGCCCAGCTCAATGCCTGGCAAGTGCTATTCCACAAATATTTGTTGGATGGAAGAAGGAAGGAGCTGATTAACGTTTGTGGAAGAACTCGCTCAGTGAACCATTTCTGTGGGCTGAGCTGTGAGGTCTCTTGGCCTGAGCTGGCCAGTCATTATTTCCATGTATGCCCATTCTGATAGGCAGGAGGGAATTTCAGGATGAGAATGAGATAGGCAAGGCCAGGCGCGGTGGCTCACACCTGTAATCTCAGCACTTTGGGAAGCCAAGACGGGCGGATCACCTGAAGTAGGGAGTTCGAGACCAACCTGACCAACATGGAGAGACCCCAGCTCTACTAAATATAAAAAATTAACCAGGCATGGTGGCGCATGCCTGTAATCCCAACTACTTGGGAGGCTGAGGCAGGAGAATTGCTTGAACCCAGGAAGCAGAGGTTGCAGTGAGCCAAGATTGAGCTATTGCACTCCAGCCTGGGCAACAATAGCAAAACTGTGTCCCAAAAATTAAAAAAATTTAAAAAAGAAGAAAAGAGACAGGCAAGAGCATGGTGGAGCTTTTTGCTATTTCTTTTCTTTTTTTTTCTTTGTTTTTTCTTTTTTGAGACAGAGTTTCACTTTTGTTGCTAGGCTGGAGTGCAGTGGCATATCGGCTCATGACAACTTCTGTCTCCCACATTCAAGCGATTCTTAAATGCCTCAGCCTCCTGAGTAGCTGGGATTATAGGTGCCCGCCACTGTGCCTGGCTAATTTTTGCATTTTTAGTAAAGACGGAGTTTCACCATGTTGGCCAGGCTGGTCTTGAACTCCTGACCTCAGGTGATCCTCCTGCCTTGGCCTCCCAAAATGCTGGGATTACAGGCATGAGCCACCATACCTGGCCTGTGGAATGTTTTAAGACTAAGAACTGTCTTACACTCTTCTGTTTCCTGTTACTGGCCCACAGTGGATGCTTAACAAATGTTTATGAATGAATGAACGAATGGATCATTTCACACTCCCCAGCTGCTGACCCTTGAATAATCCTGTCCCTCCTGAGGGCGGAAAGGATCCGTGGTCCCAGGCTCGGCATCAAGGTAGTTTGCTGCATGTCTTCCTTGTACTGTTTCCTAGGTCAGGAACCAGGCTTGGGACTTGTTTCATGTTGACAAGTGCTGGCTTTTTCTGCAGCCTCCCTGGGGCCCTTGTCCCTGCCTCGGCTCCCTGGTTGGAGTCTTGGGGACTTGGAGACTGGAACTTTGCTTCAGTGCCATCTTGCAGTGATGCAAATCCTACCCCAAGCACCGGTGCCCAGTTTTTATGCATTATTTGGTGACTTCTCCTTGCTTTCCCTTCTTCTTGGGACTTCTTGGAATTGCCCATCTTCTCTCTTAAAGGCCTGCCATGGTTTCAGGGTCCAGATGCACACTTTCATGACTCAATTCTCATCCACCAAGCCCTGGTTATGGGAGCAGGGGCAGTGGGGAGGTGGAGGGAGATGGGTAGTACTATTTCATGCTTGTTGAATGCAGGGATTTCTAACCTTTTCAAGGTCACTAACACATTTGAGAATCTGTTGAGAACAATGAGCTCTTTCCTGCAGGAAAACTCACAGAGGCAATATTTTGTGTATTAGAGCCAATAATCTTAGAGAGTTTCAGGATAACCTGGAATGTGACTATGAACTTCCCTATGGACATTTTCTAAGACGCCAAGCCCATCACACGTTATATTTCTGCATCTTCATTATCCAGCATTTCTAACGGCTTGCAATAAGGCACTGTGTCGTGGTGGCAAAGACACACAAACACAGATTTTGGAGCCAGAGACTTGTAGTTCAAAATCTGGCACTGTTTCCATATTAGTTGTGTGATCGTAGGCAGGTTAATTACTCTCCGTTTTCTTGGCTGAGAAATGGAAATGACCACGTTTACCTTGAAGAATTGTCTCAGTGATTAGAGATACTATGGTAGAATGCACAGCCTGGCACCTAGAGATGTTCTGTAGAGGGAGTGGTTACAATAACACACAGAAACCATTTTGTCTAGTTCTATTTAAGTTAAAAATCCTCGGCCAGGCACGGTGGTTCACACCCGTAATCCTAGCACTTTGGGAGGCCGAGGTGGGTGGATCACAAGATCAGGAGTTCAAGACCAGCCTAGCCAAGATGGTGAAATCCCGTCTCTACTAAAAATACAAAAATTAGCTGGACATGGTGGTGGGCACCTGTAATCCCAGCTACTTGGGAGGCTGAGGCAGGAGAATCACCTAAACCTGGGAAGCAGAGGTTGCAGTGAGCTGAGATGCACCACTGCACTCCAGCCTGGCGACAGAACGAGACTCTCAAAAAAAAAAAAAAAAAAAAATCCTTTGCATGTCTCCTCTTTCTCTCAAGAGCACTTCCTTATACTGGAACCAGAGAGGAGGGCTGGGAGTTTATGTCAGATGAGGAGAGGGATGGGTGGGGTGAAAATGGAAGTGTGGGAGGGGAAGCTTCAGGACAGCTTCTAGGGTACCTCAGAGTCAGATGCAGTGAGGGGCTCTGTAGGCCACTAGAAAGAGCACAGGCAGAACCAGCCAGTATAGGTCTGGGCATGAGCCGACAAATAGGGCATGCTGAAATGGGAAGGGAGCCATTGGGCTGTGTGTTGCCCTCTCAAGTGGAAAAGTTAATGCTTGGCAGAGTGAGGGCCATGACTCACAGCCTTGCTATGCTGAGGTCTTGGAAGAATGAGGTGGTTAGTCCCACAGGCAGCTGTGTGCTGGGAGCCAAAGCAATGTGACATTAGCGAAACAAAACCCACTGCCTCTTGCATTCCATAGCAAGAGAGGAGAAGTGATGGCGGAGGAGTGACTCGAAGTGTGGCCACCAATGTGAAATTGCCTGGGTCTCAAATCCTAGCAGTACCATTTATTGACTGGGTGACTTTGTTTTTTGTTTTTTTAGTGGAGACTGAATCTCACTCTATCACCTAGGCTGGAGTGCGCTGGTGCAATCTCGGCTCACTGCAACCTCCACTTCCTGGGTTCAAGTGAATCTCCTGCTTCTGCCTCCCGAGTAGCTGGGACTACAGGTGCCCACCACCACGCCTGGCTAATTTTTGTATTTTTAGTAGAAATGGGATTTCACCATGTTGGCCAGGCTGGTCTTGAACTCCTGATCTCAAGTTGTCTGCCTGCCTTGGGCTCCCAAAGTGCTGGGATTACAGGTGTGAGCCACTGCACCCGGCCAACTGACTTTGAATATGTTACTCAGCTTCTCAGTTTCCTTAGCTGTGAAAGGGGGATGAAAATAGTAATACATCCCTCCTAGCGGTGTTTTTTTTTTTTTGTTGTTGTTGTTGTTTGGGAAAGGGTCTCACTTTGTTTCCCAGGCTGGAGTGGTGTGATCTTGGCTCACTGAAGCCTTGACCTCCTGGGCTCAAGGGATCCTCCCACTTCAGCTGGAATTACCGACATGTGCCACCACACCCAGCTAATTTTTGTATTTTTGTAGAGATGGGGTTTCATTATGTTGTCTACGCTGGTCTTGAACTCCTAGGCTCAAGCAATCCTCCCACCTTGGCCTCCCTAAGTGCTGGGATTACAGCCGTGCATTACCTTGGCCTGGATCCTTCTAGGGTTAAGATTAGATGAAGGCCAGGTGCAGTGGCTCATGCCCATCCTAAGCAGATGAATGGGGAAATGTGGGTGCAAGTAAACCCTCAGGTAATGTCCTTAGAATCAATGAATGGCACATGTTCTTTAATTTTTTTTTTAAAGGAAAAAAAGAAAAAAAAGAAAGAGAAAGAAAGAAAAAGGAAGAAAGAAAGAAAAAAGAATGAAGAAGAGAAAGAGGGAGAGAGAACGGGAGTGTTGTTTTATTGCCCAGGCTAGAATGCAGTCTAAAAATGGGTGTTGAAAACCTCTTTTATGTCAATAATTGTGCTTAATAATGGAGACAGGAAAAAAATGAGGAAAGAAAATAACAAACAAGCAGCCAACCAATATTTCATTTAAACCTATGAGTAGGTGTGATGTGGTACTGATAAGAATGTATATTTTGTGTATTTAAAGTGGAGAGTTCTATAAATGTTTATTAAGTTTACTTGTTCCAGATCTGAGTTCAAGTCCTGGATATCCTTATTAATTTTCTGTCTCATTGATCTGTCTAATATTGATGTTGAATTCTCCCACTATTATCGTGTGGGAGTCTAAGTCTCTTTATAAGTCTTACGTGTCTGGGTGTTCCTGTATTGGGTGCGTATATATTTAGGATCATTAGCTCTTCTTGTTGCATTGATCCTTTTATCATTATGTAATGTCCTTCTTTGCCTCTTTTGATCTTTGTTGCTTTAAAGTCAATTTAATCAGAGGCGAGAATTGCAACTCCTGCTTTTTATTTATTTATTTATTTTTGCTCTCCATTTGGTTGGTAAATCTTTCTCCATCCCTTTGAGTCTTTGCGTATCCTTGCATGTGAGATGAGTCTGGATGCAGCATACCGATGGGTTTTGGCTGTTTCTTTTGATGGGGGGATTTAATCTATTTAAATTTAGGATTAATAATAATATATGTGAGTTTAATACTGCCATTTGATGTTAGCTGCCTGTTTTGCCCATTAATTGATGTAAATTCTTCATTATGCTGATGCTTTTTACTTTTCGGTATATTTTTGGAAAGGCTGATACTGATTGTTCCTTTCTATGTGTAGTGCTCCTTTCAAAGCACTACGCTCTTGTAAAGCAGGCCTGGGGGTGATGAAATCTCTGAGTACTTGCTTGTTCACAAAAGATTCTATTTTTCCTTCACTTGTGAAGCTTAGTTTGGCTGCATAGGAAATTCTGGGTTGAACGTTCTTTTCTTTAAGGATGTTGAATATTGGCCCCCACTCTCCTCTGGCTTGTAGGGTTTCTGCTGAGAGATCTGCTGTGAGTCTGATAGGCTTCCTTTTGTGGGTAACCTGACCTTTCTCTCTGGCTGCCCTTAGCATTTTCTCCTTCATTTCAGCCCTGGTGAATCTGACGATTATATGCCTTGAGGTTGGTCTTCTTGAGGAATATCTTTGTGGTGTTCTCTGTATTATGTGGAGTTGAATATTGTCCTGCCTTGCTAGGTTGGGAAAATTTTCCTGAATAATATCCTGAAGAGTATTTTCCAGCTTGGATTCATTCACTTCGTCACATCCAGGTACACCTATCAAACGTAGATTAGGTCTTTTCACATAGTCCCATATTTCTTGAGGACTTTGCTCATTCATTTTTATCCTTTTTTCTCTAATCTTGTCTTCTTATTTTATTTCATTAAATTGGTCTTCGACCTCTGATATCCTTTCTTCTGCTTGATCAATTCAACTGTTAAAACTTGTGCATACTTCACGAATTCTCATGTTGTATTTTTCAGCTCCATTAATTCACTTATATTCCTCTCTAAATTGTCTATTCTCATTAGCATTTCGTCAAACCTTTTTTCAAAGTTCTTAGTTTCTTTGCATTGGGTTAGAACAAGTTCTTTTAACTCACAGAAGTTTCTTATCAACCACCTTTTGAAGCATATTTCTGTTAATGGAACACACTCGTTCTCCATCAGGCCTTGTTCTGTTGCTGATGAGGAACTGTGATCCCCTGTAGAGGGAGAGGCGTTCTGAGTTTGGGTATTCTCAGCCTTTTTAGGCTGGTTTCTTACCTTCATTATAAATTTATCCATCTGTGGTCTTTATAATTACTGACTTTCTAATTAGGTTTCTGAGTGGATGTCCAACTTGTTGATTCCCAGCGCCGGAATTCCACTGGGCCGACTAAAACAGCGGCGTTAAGATTTGTGGTGCTTTTCTGCCTGGGAATCTCTGGTCTGGCTTCCTTCTTGAGTCCATCCTTCAATCAGCTGAATAGGTGATTCTGCCTTCTCGAGCTCCAAATGTCAGCCAAAAGGAAACCCAGTCTCGTTTACTCTGCACCAAGAACCGCAGCGCCGGCCACAAGAGTCGCACTGGCGACCCGTGAGGCTCCTCCGCTGGGAATCTCCTGGTCTGTGAGCAACCAAAATTAGTCTGAAAATGTGGCATCCTCTTGTTCTCTACGCTTTCACTGGGAGCTACAATTCCGAGCTGCTAGTGATCAGCCATCTTGGATCTCTCTCCTCTAATTTTTTATAAATGATTGATATGTCTTCCTTTATCTCTTTTGCAGATGAGAAAAAGAAAACAAAGAAAGTTGATAATGAATTGAACCCTGTCTGGAATGAGGTGATTTCTTCATTGTTTTTTCAACTTTGTTTTAACAGATAAGCTGTATTTGATTGTCCTATCTTTGGGTGAGAGGTTACCTCTTCCTTTTGGAAGGAGAATCTCTACATTTCACCCCCACCCACTCCATTTCCCTTTGTGTTCACCAAGAGAGCAGAACAGTTCAAGGAGAGTAGCTCACCAGCAACCACCTCCTGTACAGCCGCGGTGCGGCGAGGGGAGCCTGGACTGGCAGGAGCAGAGTCGAGTTGTTACCTGGCACCGCCAGGAGCCTGCTGTGTGAGCTTGGTCCACTTATGTTGCATATCTGGGGCACACGTGTAGAGCAAGGGTGGGATTAGATCATCTCCAGAGCCTCAGCAGGAAGGCCTCATAATTAAAAACATGTCTGCATGTGACAAATCAAGACTGTATCACATGATTCTCTGTGTGTCTAGCTGGGTAATGGCATGTTTTGTTTTTATGTCGATAAAAGTGACATCCAATATGCTTCATGTGGACATTTTTGAAAACTTCAGATAAGCATTAAGAAATTAACTTGGGTCCCCCTCCTTAGAGGAAACTACTATTAACATCTGTGATGTATCAGTAAGTGTTTATTGAAGGAATATATTTAATAAAATCTGACATCTGAAATACAAACTAGCATCATATAGCAAATGATTTCCTCTCCTACGTTTTCTATTATATCCTGAACATATGCCCATATTATTCAATTCAAAAGTATTTTAATGACTGTGTAATATTCTACTGAAGACATATAACTTATTTACCTCCCCCCACTGTTGACCTTATATATAGTTTAGAAGTAGTTTGGTGTTTAATATTTTCACAAATATGTGAAAAAATTTAATTCTTCCCACTGAGTAGGATTTTCCTACTCTCTCCCTTTTTTAAACTACCCAATTATTCATGAAACTCTTAACGTTTTAATAGCTGATGGCCAGCTCCACTGTGTTTTTCAAAAGCTGGTCAAACCTCCCTGGACAAGAACAATAGTGAATGTCTTTGTTATTTTCACCAAGTCACCGCTCCATGAAGGCTTCCCTCCACCCACTGCAAATTGCTTTCTCTCCCAACTAGTTTTAATATTTCCATGAGATAAAGAATAGACCCTTATCTTTTTTTTTTTTTTTTTTTGAGACAGGTTCTCCCTCAGGTAGGAATACAGTGGTGTGATTAAGGCTCAATACTGCCTTGAATTCCTGGGCTCAGGTGATCCTCCCACTTCAGCCTCCTGAGTAGCTGGGACCACAAGCACACACCACACCTGACTAATTGTTTCATTTTTTGTAGAGATGGGGTTTCAACATGTTGCCCAGGCTGGTCTTGAACTCCTGAGCTCAAGTGATCCACCTGCTTCAGCCTCCCAAAGTGCTGGGATTATGGGTGTGAGCCATTGTGCCTGGCTAGACCTTATCCTTAAATGAAGTGAAACAAAAAACTTTTTAATGCCTTGGTTTGTTTTTTGTTTTTTTGTTTTTTTTGTTTTTTGTGACGGAGTTCCACTCTTGTTACCCAGGCCGGAAGTGCAATGGCATGATCTCGGCTCACCGCAACCTCCGCCTCCTGGGTTCAAGCAATTCTCCTGCCTCAGCCTCCTGAGTAGCTGGGATTACAGGCACACACCACCATGCCCAGCTAATTTTTTGTAGCTTTAGTAGAGACGGGGTTTCACCATGTTGACCAGGATGGTCTCGATCTCTTGACCTCGTGATCCACCCGCCTCGGCCTCCCAAAGTGCTGGGATTACAGGCTTGAGCCACCGCGCCCGGCCAACCCAGCTAATTTTTTTTAAAAATGTTTGTAGAGATTACATCCGGCTCTGTTGCCCAGGCTGGTGTTGAGTTCCTGGGCTCAAGCCATTTTCCTGTCTTGGCCTCCCAAAGTGCTGAGATTACAGGTGTGAGCCATTGTGTTCAGCCTTTTTAATGCCTTTCTGAAATGCTTGGCAGGTCTCAGGTAGGTTGAGAGGGAATTCCACTTATCTGTAATTTCCCCAGAACCCAGAACACAGCCAGCTAGACTGCAAGCTCCATGAAAGCAAGAGGCCCCTTGGGTTGGTCACCGTGGATTCCTAGCACCTGACGCAGAGCTCCAAGAATAAGGCAAATAAGAAATGCATTTATGTAAGGGTGCTTCCTGTTTCAGATTTTGAACCATCCCAACTCGTCTCTTGATATTTGAGATCAAGCCACGTGACCGATGGCAGAGAGATGTGTTCTGACGTGAGCTGCCATATCCTCTGCAGGGAATCAGCCATCTTATTCCATTTTGTTTTCAGCACTTTTTTTTTTACTTTCATATTGCAAATGTTTTATCAAGTAAACTGTTTTATAATTGAAACCAAACCCAAATGAAATGTCAACCTCAAACCCACTGGGATTGCTCATGCTGGGTTTTTCTTTTTTAAGTCAGAGTTTCACTCTTATTGCTCAAGCTAGAGTGCAATGGTGCGATCTCGGCTCACTGCAGCCTCTGTCTCCCAGGTTCAAGTGATTCTCCTGCCTCAGACTCCCAAGTAGCTGGGATTACAGGCATGCGCCACCATGCCTGGCTAATTTTGTATTTTTAGTAGAGATGGGGTTTCACCATGTTGGTCAGGTTGGTCTCAAACTCCTGACCTCAGGTGATCCACCTGCTTTGGGGATTACAGGCGTAAGTTACTGTGCCTAGCTCTTTTTTGAGACAGGGTCTTGCTCTGTCACCCAGGCTAAAGTGTAATGGCACAGTCATAACTAACTGCAGCCATAACCACTTGAGCTCAAGCGATCCTCCCGCCTCAGCCTCCTAAGCAGCTGGGACTATAGGCACACACCACTGTGCTCTGCTGATTTTTAAATTTTTCTTAGAGACAGAATCTCACTGTGTTGCCCAGACTGGTCTTGAACTCCCGGCCTCAAGCAGTCCTACTGCCTCAGCCTCCCAAAGTGCTGGAGTTACAGGTGTGAGCCACCATTCTCAACCTGGGTATGTTCTAATAGAAGCTTTGAGGCCAGGGGCTGTGGCTCACACCTGTAATCCCAGCATTTTGGGAGGCCAACACGGACAGATTACTTGAGGTTGGGAGCTCGAGACCAGCCTGGCCAACATGGTGAAACCTCATTTCTACTAAAAGTGCAAAAATTGGCTGGGCATGGTGGTGTGTACCCATCATCCCAGCTACTGAGGAGAACTTTTTTAAGTTCTGAAAATTTTTTTTTAGAAGTTCTGAAACAAGTTGCCCTTCCATTCCAAGCCCACTACAAGAAGGATCAAGTCATCATTTAAAGTATTTAATTCATTTATTACCTAATTAATCAAAGGCATCAGTGATGCTTTATTTATTTATTTATTTATTACATTTGTCATTAGAAAGCAACTTACTGCATTAAAATGAGAGACTCAGAAAGGTCGGTATATGACAGCATTGACCGACCGTGGTGGAACTTAAAAGGAGAGGCATTTTAGAAAACGTTTGCTTAGATCATTCATCTTCTTTGTTTGATAGTAGCATGATTAAGAAGAGCAGATAATTTAAAACCTGCCATTGGAGAAGATGTTTTCACATAGACCCTACATTTCATTCTTGCAGCAGTTGTGGTAGGCGTTGAGTCCAGTTCTCTGAGCGTGAGGCAGGGGTGTGGTGACCTGGCTGAAGCCACAGAGCCTAGGAAACAGGAAGCCAGGAGCTGTCCACAGGTCCTCTAAGTGGATGTCTGGTTTCTTTCCCGCCCCCTCGGCCGCCTTCAGCTTTAGAATTTAATCATTTCTGCCTAACTTCAAACGATTGTCCTTGGTGAGAATAACGACCCACCATGTAGCATTGGTGCATCTTAGTAATCTCTGCTCCTTTAACAGCCTTTTGTTTTTCTTTTCAAAACCTTTCTGTGAACAGATTTTGGAGTTTGACTTGAGGGGTATTCCGTTGGACTTTTCATCTTCCCTTGGGATTATTGTGAAAGATTTTGAGACAATTGGACAAAATAAGTAAGTTGTTTTCAACTGTTTTTCTCATTTTATGTATTACCTTCTCACTGTTGTTTATTTTGTTGAAGAGACACATCTTTAATAATGTATTACATAGAATACTTCCAATATAAATGTGCTTTAATTCCATGTTCCCCTCCTTTCTGAGCCAATAGCAGACGTGGCTTATCCATCTCAGCACTTTTTCCCGAAAGGCTGCAAACACCGAGCCACCCCTAGTCTATCAAACTTGCTCAGAGTGAAGCCTGTTCACATGCCTGCAACTTCTTTAATGACATTTCCTACCTCTGGTAGTTTATCTGAACTGTAGCAATACTGGATACAACCCAAATAGCTTCTTCTTCTGTGGCCCATGCACATCTCATTCAAGTTTTACTTCCAGCCCCATTTCCATCTCAATGTCTCCTTCGCCTTTTAATCCCAACAGACCTAAACCAGACTCCTGGACCTACTGCCTCTTTCTTTTCACAAGGGGAAGGGTCACGGTGGTGCCTGTGATGACACCAAGGATTGTCCTCCGGGTAAAGGTGGGGGACTTCTCAAACAGGTCCCTGTGGGACAGAATGACCTTAGTATTAATAAATTCACCCTAGGCCAGGATCTGGACTTTGGCCTTATAGACTTAGACCCAGCCTTATGTTACCAATTCAAGCTAACCAAGTTCACAAGAGACTAATGCTATTGTTTGTTTTTTTTTTTTTTTTTTTTTTTTTTTGAGATGGAGTCTCGCTCTGTTGCCCAGGCTAGAGTGCAGTGGCACAATCTTGGCTCACTGCAACCTCTACCTCCCAGGTTCAAGCAATTCTCCTGCCTCAGCCGCCCCAGTAGCTGGGATTATAGGCATGTGCCACCACGCTCAGCTAACTGTTGTATTTTTAGTAAAGACGGGGTTTCACCATGTTGACCAGGCTGGTCTTGAACTCCTGACCTCGGGCGATCCGCCCACTTTGGCCTCCCAAAGTGCTGGGATTACAGGCATGAGCTACCATGCCTGGCTGAGACTGATGTTTAAAACCAAAATACCTACTTATTTTCCTTCTGGTGGAAATCAGTTGCCTAGTGAGAGGGCATTTCTACCCTCCAATCCATGAATTTTCCTTTAAGTCATACCACACGGGAAACCAAATTACTTTGTATCCTTGCTTACAAGATGTTATTGTTTATAAGATATACTATTAAGTTAATAACAGGTTTGGTTCCCCACCCCCCAAAAAAGACTCCTGATATTTAATGCCTACATCAATTGTAAGAAGCATTTCAGTTTTCAGTAATGTTAGTACGTTTTTAAATGTATGTCTTAGGTGCATCTGGTATAATCCGAAGGCTGTAATGAGAGTAAAAAATTAGTATGAATGAGTTGAGGTGGGGTAGTCACATGCCCTGATTTCTTGGGACAGTCCTGGTTTACTGTCCTAGCACAATGATGAATAACGCCTCTTTTGCTGTCAACATGGCTTGGTTTGGACGGTAAATTATTATTATTAGAGACAGAGCCTCACTCTGTCACCCAGGCTGGAGTGCAGTGGTGCAATCTCGGCCCACTGCAACCTCTGCCTCCTGGGTTCTTGTGCCTCGGCCTCTTGAGTAGCTGGAATTGCAGGCATGCACCACCACACCCAGCTAATTTTTGTGTTTTTTAGTAGAAACGGGGCTTCACCATGTTGACCAGGCTGGTCTTGAACTCTTGGCCTCAACTGATCCATCCACCTCAGCCTCCTAAAGTGCTGGGATTACGGGGGTGCAGTAAATTAGATGGTCACTCCAGTTATTGGGGTCTTCTGCTTAATGGCATCAGACTAAGAGAGTCTGCACAGATATCTACTCCCTGGACAGTGCTTTGATAGGCACTCCCATATTTGCCTTTGATGAGATCCTTTTTACCATTCTCCATTGCTGACCAATGCCCCTGTGACTGATGCATATTTTTTTTTTCTTCCTTCCTTCCTTCCTTCCTTCCTTTCTTTTTTCTGAGATTGAGTTTCGCTCTTCTGGAGTGCAATGGCATGATCTTGGCTCACCGCAACCTTGGCCTCCCGGGTTCAAGTGACTCTCCTGCCTCTGCCTCCTGAGTAGCTGGGATTACAGGCACGTACCACCACACCCAGCTAATTTTTATATTTTTAGGAGAGACAGGGTTTTACCACGTTGGCTGGCCAGGCTGGTCTCGAACTCCTGACCTCAGGTGACCTCCCACCTTGGCCTCCCATACTGCTGGGATTACAGGCGTGAGCCACCATGCCTGGCCCCTTCTTATGTCTTATCCAGTCTGTCGCCAGATCATGTTTTCTTCCTTTCCATGGTCGCTGCTTGTGTATGTGTTTCTTCCCCAGGCCCACAGCCACCAGCCTGGTTGAGGCCTTCCTCATTTTGTGCCTTATTTATTTTAGCGTGGCAATGGGCTGGCCTCAAAACTCTCATCTATGGTTTAAAGTCCTTGCTTTCTTGAACGTTTCAATACTTTGAGAAAGTCATAAAATAAACAAATACACTAAAAAATATGTATATAATGTGTCAGGTACCATGAAGTGATGTGACTAAAGAAGAAACCGTTGTATCCCATGAAGAATAGTAAATCAGGGTGGGGCATGGTGACTTGTGCCTGTAATCCCAGCACTCTGGGAGACTGAGGCAGGTGGATCATGAGGTCAGGAGTTCGAGACCAGTCTGGCCAACATAATGAAACCCTGTCTCTACTAAAAATACAAAAATAAGCTGGGCATGGTGGTGCTTGCCTGTAGTCCCAGCTACTCAGGAGGCTGAGGCAGGAGAATAGCTTGAACCTAGGAGGTGGAGGTTGTGGTGAGCTGAGATCTCATGACTGCGCTCCAGCCTGGGAAACAGAGCATGACCCTATCTCAAAAAGAAAAGAAAATCAGAGGAAAAGGGAAAGTAGTCAAGGGTAGCAAGGAAGGGAGATCCAGTTTTATGTGAGGTGGTGATAAGGTGACAAGTGAGCAGAGACGTAAATATAATTGCAAAAGTAATTGTGGTTTTTCACCAACCTAATATAATGAAGAACTGAACCATGCAGTTCTCTGGGGGGTTGGGGAGTAGAGAGAAGGAATATCCCAGGCAGGGAAGAGCATGTGCAAAGGTCCTGAGGCAGGAGTGCACTTGGGGTGCTGGAGAATGTGAGGAGGCCAGTCAGGTTGGGGCACAGGGAGCAGTGGGACTGTGGGAAGTTGGTGAGGTCAGAGAGACCACAATGTGTGCAGCTTTGTGGGCTGAGGCATGGGCTTTGGATTTCATCCTAAGTGGAATAGGAATCTGTTAAAAGTTTTGCTTATGATCTGACATGTTTTAAAAGGATCACTTGGGCTTTTTGTGTAGAGACTGGAGGCAGGAACCAGTTAGGAAGCAGGAAAACAATACTGGGAGACCATTATATATTTATTGTAAACAGATTGAAAACACAGTGCAGCCCTCAGAGGACAGCAGTGATGGGAAAGGACAAGCCCCCACCCTAAGGCTCTCCCTAACACTCATTTCAGGTATTTGTGTGCATTTCTAGAGATAGAGTTCATGGGCAGTCCATCTGAACCTGGACATTTTCATATTTTTGTGAACCTATGACAGGCATAATTCTGAATAAAGAAAATACAATGTGTCCTGTTCTAAGAGGGTCCTTCTAAGGTTCAGGGGCTCCATGAGTCACGCTGAGCTATGTTATACTTGGTGTTGATGCCTGCTGAGTATAAAAACCAAATGAGGCCAGGTGTGCTGGTTTATGCCAGTAATGCCAGCACTTTGGGAGGCCGAGGCAGGCGAATCACTTGAGTTCAAGACCGGCCTGGTCATCATGGCAAAACCCTGTCTCTACTAAAATACAAAAATTAGCTGGGTGTGGTGGTGCACACCCGTAATCCCAGCTACTTGGGAGGCTGAGGCACAAGAATCGCTGGAACCTGGGAGGCAGAGATTGCAGTGAACTGAGATCACACCACTGCACTCCAGCCCTGATGACAGAGGAAAAAAAAAAAAAAAGACCAAATGAGCACAGGGTTACTCTGATATTATGATGACCAGAATTTTTAGGCATAACAGAGGTAAATTCTAGGCCAGTTATGAAGCTGGTCTTGATTACTTTTTCAATCTTTCCCTCCTCCCATCTTCCATCCTCCTGACTTTTGCTGGGCACCCAGTGTCTTTAAGATTCCTGGCTCCCACTGTGGTACCTGCTGAGGCCTGCCCCCTGAGCCACATCCTGCACACTCTGTCAATTTTTTTCCTGTACAAAACTTACCTGTCCTGTGGCTCAGTCCTTCAAAGCCCTGCTTCAAGGTGCTTTCTGAGAAATTAATCGAGTGTTGGTATAACAGCTGCTAATAGTTAATTTCCCGGTAGCATTGACTTTTGAACTGAAGGCCATCAGTGACTTACTTGAAGGAGTGAACAAGATGGGAACTTTAGGCCCTATGGCCAGGTCATTGGAGGAGGTGGTTCTTTTTTTTTTTTTTTTTTTTTTTTTGTATTAATAATTAGAACATTATCTCTCTGTCCTGCAGATTCCACTGCATAGTTTACTGTCTTGCAGTGGAAGGCCGACCCTGCGTCAGCTCTGTAATGAACAAGGCATGATTTCCTGCCCCTCCATCGCCTCTGCTCTTCTGCTAAGCAGTGTGCTTCCCCATCCTCAGCTGGGAATCATGATCATTGGTTTAGTTTCCACAAATTAACCAATACACACACCTTGGTCAAATTACCTGTACATTTCAGAAACAAACTTTTTTTTTTTTTAAAACAGTCTGGGAATAAGCTGTATGTTTGTTCAAAATATTTGTGTATTTTGGGCCCAGATTTTTTTTTTTTTTTTTTTTTTTAACAGACAGGGTCTATTCACAGGCACGATCCCACTACTGATCAGCACGGGAATTTTGACCTGCTCCGTTTCCAACCTGGGCCAGTTCACTCCTCCTTAGGCAAGCCGGTGGTCCCTCGCTCCCGGGAGGTCACCATATTGGTGCCGAACTTACTGCCGACACCCGATCAGCATAGCGCACTACAGCCCGGAACTTCTGGGCTCAAGCGATCCTCCAGCCTCAGCCTCCCTAGTAGCTGGGACTATAGGCACGCACCACCGCGCCGGGCTCTTTCTGGCTTTTTCTACTAAAGTTCTGGCCTTTGAGGATCTGCTTATTGCTCAGTGTGGGACCGCTTCCCTCACCTGAAGCGCAGGGTGGGGCCAGAAGGGTTTTCTAAGGAATGTCCTGCCTATTGACTTTCCTGTTGCCATAGAGATGGCCTGTGCAAACAGGAGCCCTCACTTTGCATCTGCTGCTCCCCGGCCTGTTAGCAAACAGTTTCCAGCTGCCCGGGTCAGCTGTGCACCGTGCCCACATCCGCGCCGGCTAGACCCACGCAGTCCCAGGCTTCAGCGCCTGCGGGCGGTAACACCCCCCACAACCCTCAGGCACTGGGAGTGGGTGGGGCTTTTCAGTGTGAACTCTTTTCTTCCTCACTTTACAGTCATCCAACCAGCCACTCAGAAGGAATGAGGGTGAGAAAGGAGGAGCCTCTTGGTCACAGGAGGAACATGAAATGTTATTTTTAGAGGAAATGTCAGAGGGGAAAGATTTTCCCAGAGGCTAAAGAATGAAAGTTCCCTTTGCAGACAGCCAATGACTATCACTTCGTGAGGACTTAGCATGTGCCAAGGGCACCCAGCCCTTTGCATTCATTACCCCACTTGATCCTCACACCATACCCCATATGATGGGTCCTACTTTTCCTCAGAGAGGTTGAGTAACCTGCTCAAGGTCACACAGCAGGTGTGTGTCAGAGTCAGCTCATTTATATCCAGGCCTATATACTTGACTTTTATGTTATACCAAAAGTCTCTGAATACCTATGGGAAACAAAATGTTGGTAGAATGATCAGTTATCTCTGCTGAAATAGAAGTGGTTTTTCTTCCTAATTATGAGAAAAAAAAAACATTTTAAATTCTCAGTATCAGGGCCGGGCGCGGTGGCTCAAGCCTGTAACCCCAGCACTTTGGGAGGCCGAGGCGGGTGGATCACGAGGTCAAGAGATCGAGACCATCCTGGTCAACATGGTGAAACCCCGTCTCTACTAAAAATACAAAAAATTAGCTGGGCATGGTGGCGTGTGCCTGTAGTCCCAGCTACTCAGGAGGCTGAGGCAGGAGAATTGCCTGAACCCAGGAGGCGGAGGTTGCGGTGAGCCGAGATCGCGCCATTGCACTCCAGCCTGGGTAACATGAGTGAAATTCCGTCTCAAAAAAAAAAAAAAAAAAAAAAAAATTCTCAGTATCAGTGTATTGCTACCTTTCCTAAGCTCCACCCTGGGTAAAAATTTTAAGCATTTTTATGCTATTGAATAGTAAGTCACTTATGACGATATTCAGCAATGGACAAGATATATGAAGAGACTATATTGCATGTCATTTACTCTTCGCAGTGACCTCGAGAAATAGAGTAGATTTGAGCCTCAGAGGGGCTGAGGCTGGGACCCCAATCTGTTGTCATCCTGGCCCTCCCCTTGAGTTTCTAAAAGTGCCATCCTCAAGAACCTGTACATGTAAAAATGAAATATACTGACAAGTTTTCAGACTGTGTGTGTGTGTGTGTGTGTGTGCATGTGTGCACACACATGCCCAGGAGAAAAAAGAGGTACCGCGTAGGACTTTTGCATTCGCTTTTCCCTTTGCGTGGAATGCTCCTTCCCTCAAACTGCAATAGATGTAAAATCTTGTCACTGGGCCTCACCATCTCTCATCATCCAACCTAGAGCAGCCCCTCCCTGTCACTCTCCATCTTATGACCCTGTTTTATTTCCTTCAAAGCCCTTCTTATTAGGGAGCTCATAGGAGCATAAGAATAGGAAAGGAGTCTATGTGAGCATATAAATGTTAGAATTGTGTTTTAGACAAGTACTCAGGGTATGTGCTGGTCCACACACCTGCTATATGTAGCTCAGCATTCTCCACCATCTGAAACGTTCTTATCTATTTACTTATTCATTTGTTCTCTATCTACTGGATAGTAAGCTTCATGTCACTCTTGTTCAACGCCGTGACACCAGCACTTAGCACAGCGCCTGGCATACAGTAGGCTCTAAATAAATGTTTGTTGGATGAATGAGTGAACAAGTGAGTTTATGATGCTCCTACATGGATGACATTGACCATTTACAAAGCACCTTGCAGCTGTCATGTCAGCTCACTGGTAATGGGCCATCGATATGGAATCTGTCCACCTTGGCTCTCTGGAACAGCTCTCCAGTTCCAACTTGGGTTTAAGCCTCAAAGGGGTCAGGATACAAAGGGGTCAGAACACCGGAGAAACAAACCCCTCCCACAAAGTTCATGTCCCTTTGTAGCGAGATGTGGAACTCAAGACAGAGCTCACAGGAAGGCAGCAGAGCATGGTAGTTGAAAGCTGGGATTCTGGAGTCAGGCAGAAGCTGATTAGAGACCCAGCTCTACTAATGTGTGGCCTGAGCAAGTTACTTACCCTTTCCAGGCCTCAAAATTCTCATCGTTAAATTGACTATAGTTTGGAAGTTTCGTTATGTTAGGGGACCAGATTTACCCTCCGCCTGACACAACTAAAACAAAATACATGCAACAGTCGTTTTCAGATGTTGGACTTTGCTGGCACAGAACAGTGATCTCTAAGAGATGGGAGATCAATGAGGTGAGCCCTGTGAGTGCCCAGCTTAATGCCTAAGGGATTTGTTTCCAGGCTGCAATGCAAGGAAAGGGAACCCAGGCAGATCCTTGTTGTATCCCAGAGTTAGAGAGATGCAGGTGGGAGTCTAGAGATGCCAAGGTTACTGGTGGTCCAAGAGGAGACACACACACTCACACACACACACACACACACACACACACACTCACAGAGAGAGAGAGGGAGAGAGAGAAGACTAGAGAAGAGAGGAGAGATAGAGCACTTCAGAGACTTGTAGAAAGTTCCCTTGAATCTTCAGCTGAGTACTGAGTGAGGAAACTACCTGAGGCAGGGCTGAGAAGAGCTTATGTTCGTACCAACAAAGGAAAACACCTTGTAATTCATAGGGAAGTATTTGGCCTCCATATTGTAGAGAGAAAACAGTCAGTAGAAACTGACCCAGAAATGGCACACGATCATTAGGAGACATGGACAGTGAAACAAGTATTATGGTTCTTTTTTAAAAAATTACTTGTGTGTGTTTTTTGTGAGACAGGGTCTCACTCTTTTGACCAGGCTAGAGTGCAGTGGCACGATCTCAGCTTACTACAACCTCCACCTCTAGGTTCAAGTGATTCTCCTACCTCAGCCTCTGGACTAGCTAGGATTACAGGCATGTGCCACCATGCCCAGCTAATTTATGTATTTTTAGTAGAGACAGGGTTTCACCATGTTGGCCAGGCTGGTCTTGAACTCCTGGCCTCATGTGATCTGCCTGCCTCAGCTTCCCAAAGTGCTGGGATCATAGGCATGAGTCACCATGCTCTGCTGAGTATTAGAATTCTATAGATTCTATTCTATAGAAGGTGGAGGATTTCTTGAGCATGTTAGTAGAGACATGAAAGATAATTTAAAAAGTTAACTTGAATGGCTAGAGATGAAAATTACAATATCTGAAATAAAGTGACCATAATTATCTCTCTAAGAATTTGCATTTCTAGTATTCTCTCTGCCCTCCGAATATATGTACTTGTGCATGCAAAACCACCATTGCATATACTCCCACACACATGCAGAACAAAGTTAGAAACAGTTTCTGAATAGAAATCCCCAGCAAGGGATCTGTTTTGCTGTGTCGTAAGAAGATAACAAAAAGCCTAACAATATACCTAGAAGGAAATGTATTCTAGTTCTTGCAAAAGATGTGTGGGCATGTGGCCAGCTGTGCGATCATGAGATTAGTTAGAATTTCAGTTTTGCTTCTTGTTGGATGGGTGACTCTTGGGAAGTTTCTTCATCTTTATAATGGGGACTGTGATACTTCCTCAATAAATACTAGCTATAGGGCGAATGTGATATAATTAAGAGGGGAAATTACTTCAGTTTCCCGACGAACAACAAAATAGCTAATTTTTTTTCTTACTTTGTGTCAGGGACTATGCTAAAACTATTTCACATATAATTGCATTTAATCTTTATAACAATTATGAGTCAGACAGTCATCTTCAACTCACAAATGAGAAAAATGTGGCTGAAAGAGGTTCATTAAATTGTGTAGGGTCACTCAGCTCTTTAAGTGGAAGCACATAGATTTTATCTAGGTACCTTAAAATCCTCTTACACAGAGCCCAGACCTTCCAAAGGGGTGTGTGTGTGTGTGTGTGTGTGTGTGTGTGTGTGTGTATGGGTTCAGGCTGAGGGCCAGGGTGCTAAAACTTGAAAGTGAGAGGTGGTTCTGGGGGCTATAGAATTAGAAAAAGGAAAAGACCTAGCTTATATTGTGAATTGTACTAACTCCCCACCAGGCACAGTGGCTCAAGCCTGTAATCCCAGTACTTTGGGAGGCTGAGTCAGATGGATCATTTGAGGTCAGGAGTTCGAGACCAGCCTGGCCAAAAAAGTGAAATCCCATCTCTACTAAAAATACAAAAATTAGTCGGGTGTCATGGCAGGCGCCTGTAATCCCAGCTACTCTGGTGGCTGAGGCAGGAGAATCACTTGTACCCAAGAGGGGAAGTTTGCGGTGAGCCAAAATTGAGCCATTACACTCCAGCCTGGGTGACAGAGGGAGACTGTGTTGAAAGAAAGAAAGAAAGAAAGAAAGACAGAGAGAGACAGGGAGGGAGGGAGGGACTCCCTGGGCAAAGCTTGTGTGTGTGTGTGTGTGTGTGTGTGTGTGTGTGTGTGTGTGTGTGTGTCTGTGTGTGTGTGTTTGAGATAGTCTCGCTCTGTCGCCCAGGCTGGAGTGCAATGGCGCTCACTGCAACCTCCGTCTCCTGGGTTCAAGCAATGCTCCTGCCTCAGCCTCCCAGGTAGCTGCGACTACAGGTGCCCACCACCATGCCCGGCTAATTTTTGTGTTTTTAGTAGAGGCAGGGTTTCATCATGTTGGCCAGGCTGGTCTCAAACTACTGACCTCAAATGATCCACCCACATGGGCCTCCCAGAGTGCTGGGATTACAGGCGTGAGCCACTGCACCCAGCAGACCAAAGCTTGTTTTAAATTAGAGAAAACAGAAAAACTGTGGTTTGGAATGAAATTAACTTGGTAGGGCAGTGTGCTATTGCTTATAAGAAGTTTTTCATTTCCTACTATATGCAATACCTTGTCTTTAAGCTTTTAATCCTTTTCTTTCTCCTAGTTAGAAGATGCACTTCCGACCTTGCCCCATGTAAATGAGGCAGAGGGAGAAGGTGGTCTTCTTGTTCTGGGGTTGGTTGCTGAGGAAGGATTAGATAGCCCATGGGCTGAAGCAGGACTTTCTCACTGGAGCAGCTTCTCAGGCTGTTGGAAAATCTAATCCAGAAGCAGCTGTTACTGTGGAGCAGAATTCTCAGTTCTGATTTCTTCTAGTTCTGTGTTAGAGCAGCAACACTGAAAAGAACTGAACTGGTTTGGGCTGGCTGTCTCTGTACGCGGAGAGGCTGACCTGCACTTTTTGGGAAGGCAGATTAAGTAGCTGCTGCAATCCTGCTGTTATCTGTTAAGATCTTTAAATAAGAATAAGAATGATTAAAGAAGAATGGGCCATAGCCCTGGAGGAAGATACCCAGAGAGGCTGAAAGGGAAAGGCATCTCATAAAAGCAAGAGCTGTAATTATCTTCTGATGGCTCTTTAGCAGGTGATCTCTTCGGAGAGGCAGATTTACAACCTGTAAATAATTTGCAAGGTCATTGGACTATCTTCAATGATGTATCAGCTAATTTATTCATGCTGCAAATATTTACTAATGCCAACTATATGTCAGACACAGCTCTAGACACTGGGGGTACTCCATATCTTTGATGGAGCTAACAGTTGAGTAAACAGATAATCAATAAATACACATATGACATAACATGGTGATAAGTGATACAAAGAAAACAAAGCAGGGTAAAGGAGAGAAAACAGCAGGGTGAGGGCTGAGTGGGTGCTGGTTTAGATAGGGTAGTTTGTTTAGGAGAATCTTTTATAATGGGTTATGAAGTTTACAAACTTCATTCAGATTCCACCAAATTGGATTTTATGAGAGTTCAGCGGCAGCTGACACTTATCTCTGGTCTAACTCTGAAAAGAAAAATTGTTTCCCAAAAGAATTTGTGGTATATGTAGTATCCAGGGTGGGGAAAGGCTATTTGATGTAGGCAAGATAAAGAACTGGTTTCAATAACTTTTTTTTTTTTTTTTTTTTTTTTTGAGACAGAGTTTCGCTCTTGTTGCCTAGGCTGGAGTGCAATGGCGTGATCTCAGCTCACTGCAACCTCCACCTCCTGGGTTCAAGCGATTCCCCTGCCTCAGCCTCCCAAGTAGTTGGGACTACAGACACGTGCTACCACAACTGGCTAATTTTTTGTATTTTAGTAGAGACGATTTTCACCATGTTGGCCAGGATGGTCTCGATTTCCTGACTTCGTGGTCCACCCGCCTTGGCCTCCCAAAGTGCTGGGATTACAGGCGTGAGCCACCGCGCCCAGCCTTTCAAGAACTTTGTACAGTGATTACATAGAAATGGATGTGGGTGGTTACAAAGGGTTCTTATCTATTCAGTCATGCCCACCTGCCCAGCCCTCTGCTGATTCAGACCAGCTTTTACTGCCAAATACTAGCCAGAAGCCCTGTTTTCATGTGCTTTTTATACACCCCTTTTTCTAGCATAGTGTCTGAAATAATAATGCAAGGTGACTGTTAAGCACTTGCCATATCCTTTTAATCCCTGCAACAATACCATTAAGTAGGAGCTGTCATTATCCCCATTTTACAGATGAGGAAACTGAAGCTCGGGGAAGTTAACCTGTACACAGCCTGAGTCTGAATTAGTCAGGTCTGCCTGCCTCCACATTCCTAGTCATTAGGCAAAGCTGTTCCTCCTTATCTTCTAAGGTTCAAGTGCATGAATGAGTGAATAAATGGATGGATGGGTGAAAAAACTACTACTTTGATTCTAATGGTTGAAGGAATTAGCTAGAGACAAAGCATCGTAACTGCACTGAACCATCAGAGCAGGCAGGCACAGAATTGGTCAGGTGATAATAACAAAATAGCAGGTGACCATCTTTTATTCAAGAAATAATATTCAGCATCTCCTCCATGCCAGAGAAGTCAGCCTGCTCTTCGCAGCCACAGACTCTGGCCTCAGTGCCTCACTGACCAGGAGGGCTTTGGTGAGGAGACCTGGGCTTCCACTCAGCCCTTTGCGGATGTTACAGTGATACCGCTGTGGCCAGAGTGGCAGAGATGGGAAGGGCTGGGGAAAAAGAGCGCAGTAGAAGCTGGCCACGAATCGTGCAGATCCGGCCACAGCCTTCAGGCGATATCATTGATTCCAAAACCAGGGCATGGAATGAGCAAAAAGTAGAGGCGAGACTTGGGTCGGCAGGTTTGGGAATTGCGGTTGAGGACCCGGGTTTCTACCTTTTAAAAAGCCACATCCCCTTTCAATGAACGGGAAGAGCCTCAAGGTTCTCTGGAAATCCTGGCCTGGAGTCAGGAGCGGAAGTTCCCGGGGAGAGCGCAGGTCACTAGGCCTGCAGGAGGTTTTCCTGAAGTTTTGCCTGCTACAGTTTGTTCGATTAAATAATTGGATTTCGATGCCTGTTTCTCAAATGTAGCCTGGATTCCCATGCTGAATGTTTTTAAAACCACTCATGTCCCCCTCTCCCCAGATCCCGAGTTGCCTGCTGCCTTCCCTCCCTGCCAGCCCTCCACCTCCCCCACTTTCCTTCAACAGCCATTGGGAGTCACTCGTCTACACCATTGTCTCTGGGACTTCCTGGGTATAAGAATTAGTTAAAGGAAAAAGTCGTTCTCAGGGTCCTGGGAATCTGCAAACACCCTTGTGAGAGATGTCTGGGGAAGCATATTCTGAGAAATGTTTTGGGAGACAATGCGGAGGCCGAGTGAGGGTGGGCGGGCAAGGGCAAGCGCCGGGTGAACCGAGAGGAGACGCAGCCCTTTCGGGGATTTTACCTTAGCAAGGGCTTCCTGTGATATGAGCTGCTGCCACGGCTGTGTTCAGAAAGAATTACTTACTCAGTGATGCCTGGTACAGCATGGGCAGGAAGGCTTCATTCAGGACTGAATTAGATCAAGGGAGCCCCCCGAGTTAGGTCAACGGAGACTCTTGGGAGGGAAGAGAGATGGGTACAACTCAGATACAGCACGGGCAAGTAGGAATTGAGAGCCAAGGTCAGTGGATGGAAAATTCCTCAGAGGCAATGACAGGGTCAGGGAGATTCTGGCTAACCCCACCTAACAGGATTCTTGCTGAGGACATCCCCTGGGGGATGGCAGAGAATGAGAAACCCGATCAGATATGGAGGGTGATCAGATCTCAAGGATGGGGGTTGTTTGCTAAACTGAGTAGGATTCTTTGCTACCACTGGATTACATGAGGAAGCATGCACAGGCCTAGGAAAAGGCACCACTCAAGTTTGGCCAAGCAGAGACTCTTTGTCAGCTGACACAGCCTCACCTACCAGTCTGGTTCACAAGAGGCATGCTTGGTTCTTCTGCCTTTTGGCTTGGGACCAGGGCAGGAGCTTGATGGATCCTGGCCTAGGAGAGGGAGAAGTGTGGGGAAGGGGAGCCCGGGCCTAGCCTTAGAACCCCAGGGCCATAGGCCTGCCAAAGTGGCAAGGTACAACCAGCTGAGAGCCCACTGCTTCAAGGGTGGGGAGGTCACAGGCTTTTTAGGTTTCCTGCAGGGGACCTGGGAACAGTTTGGAATCATGTTTGTCCCCATTCCAGTTGGGGATTGCTGTCCCAGTTCAGAGGTCAGGAAGTTGAGATGGTGCCGCGATCTCTAGAGGCAGAAACAGTACAACGTGTGATTTATTTCTCAGCCTCCAACACATTTTTTCCTTCCTTCATGAAGGAATTTCCAAGTTACTTCTCCTCCAGAAATCATGTGGGCTGTGTCCCTGCCGCAGAGAGGAACAACTTGGTATACGTCAGCTCCCCTGATTAGGAGTCAGTCGGCAAAGCCCTTACTCACTCCAGAAGCATGCGGCCCTTCACATCTGCGCCCATGCTAAAGGGGAGAACATTTTCCATTTTGCTTTTGTAAACAGACTATACTCTATTTTAAGAAGAAAAAAAACAGCTTAAGCAGCTCTTAACCAACACTTGCAAGACTAAGCTGACTTGTTTACAATTCAACTCCTTTATTCCCCCAATCATAACATCTCATTTTAGGTAGTTACTCCCATTGCTTATATTTGATGTCACATAGAGACTCGGTTCCAAACTCTATGACATTCGTGGGCTGAAAGACAAAGGAGCATGACTGGTTTTTCTTCACTTTGAAGACATCTGCAGCTTATTAATTCCACAAGGAAAGCCAGAGGCCAGAGGACACTGAGATTCTTTGACTATAAAATTTCTTTTTGAGACGGTAGTTCTTCTGTTTCAGTGTTGGGTGGAGTTCATAAGGAGACTTACTTTTCCATGAAAATATAGAGCAAAGCTTCCCCATCACTGTCACACTATAATATTCTAGGATTTTTATAGCATTAGTAACATAAAGGAAAAAAGGCTCTTGGTTCAGTGTTACCTCCTTTAAAGGAAATTGGCTTATGGTCAGACCACACTGTTCTTATCCCCTGTGTAAGAGGCCAAGTCATCATTTCCCAGTTTTTGCCAGTTTTTCCAGTATTTAGTATCCAGGCAACGTCACAGAAAATAGGCCAGGCCAGGAGTGCTCTGGGAGTCAATGCAGAGCTCAGACTTACTCATGGGGCATATTTTCTTCAATTCACAATGAAAACTCCTAGAAGTTCTATTTGAATTTTTCCTGAACTCAACCTAGTTGTAAAAATATCTTTGGGATTTGGCCCAGTGCAGTGGCTTACACCTGTAATTCCAGCACTTTGGGAGGCTAAGGCGGGTGGATCACAAGGTCAGGAGTTCAAGACCAGCCTGGCCAAGATGGTGAAATCCCATATCTACTAAAGAGACAAAAAAATTAGGCACAGTGGCTGGTGCCTGTAAATCCAGCTCCTCGAGAGGCTGAGGCTGGAGAATCGCATGAATCCAAGAGGCGGAGGTTGCAGTGAGCCGAGTCACACCACTGCACCCCAGCCTGGGTGACAGGATGAGACTCTGTCTCAAAAACAAAACAAAACAAAAATATCTTTGGGATTAAAGTCTTCCCAGGCCTTCATCTAAACACACTATTCTTACTTCAGAAAAAAAAAAAAAAAAAAAAAAGAAATTCTAGTTTTCTTTTATGTGTCCCCCCTATAAAAGCATCAGACTTTTAGGAGAAAGTCAATTTTTCTTTCCAATTAGGATATGGAACTAAAGGTTTCTAAAAGAAGGAATTGAGGTTAGGCTTTATAATTGGTTTCTGGTATTTTATTCCATTCCTTGTCAGTGATCTGTTACTACCCTCTCAGGAAGAAGGGAAACTAGCAGATATTGGTTGGGTCAGAATGGAGGTGGTAGAATCATTCAAGGCCATAAAAGGCCAGCAGACAGGCTTTGTGTTTTAGGCAAACCTGTTCTTTCTGGTTGACCATAAGCCCCGCGATTCCCTGTTGTATTACCAGCTCGAATTGCATCCCACATTTCTGTTATTGGCCTAAACTTCTCTCCTGACACTGTGAATTCTAGTTTGATTCATGACATTTTAAGACAATCTCCTTAAAGGTAGAAACCCTGCCTAGCATTCTGGATGGTCTAACATGGACATGTTCTAGGAGATTTTTTCTTCCCCCTAAATTAGAGAGCAGGACTTTATAAAAAAAAGAGAAATTTTTTTTTGAGACAGGGTCCTGCTCTGTCGGCCAGGCTGGAGTGCAGTGGTAAATTCACGACGCACTCAGCCTCCCAAGTGGCTGGGGCTACTGATGTGAGCCCCCACACCCAGCTAACTTTTAATTTTTTGTGTATGCCCAGGCTGGTCTGGAACTCTTTGGGCTCAAGTGATCCTCCTACCTCAGCTTCCCAAAGTGCTGAAATGATAGGTGTGAGCTACTGTACCTGGCCAGAACAGAAATATTTAACATTAGATAGTTTTCTGTAGACACATGTAGAAAGCATCATATATACAAGCTTAGTAGCAGATGGTTAGAGCTGGAAAGCATTTGAGAAATTTTTTCCTTCAATCCACTTGTTTGCAAATAATGAAGAGTTGGATGACTTAGCCAAGTACTTCAAGAAAGCTGGGACATAGAGTTAGGAATAGAACAAGGGTTGTTTTCAACTTGGGGCAGTTTTGCCCTCCAGGGAATAATTGGCAATGTGCCTCGAAGTTTTTGATGATCACAAATGGCATCTAGCTGAACAGTAGAGCCTCCCATAAAAAAAAAAAATTAACGGGTTTAAAATGTCAGTAGTGCTGAGGTTGAGAAATGCTGGTCCCACCCCAGGCTGGCGCCCTTTCTACTTCAGCATTGTCCCAGCATGCTGCACTGTTTGTTCTAAGATTTATTCATTGATGACAGAGACTCAGGTCATTTTGACTTTAGCAGAAGCAAATCAGTACATGTTCAAGTGTGCCGTGTTGCTTTCTTAGCCCTAGGGTTAGTCTGTGAATTATGGAATTGCAAAGAATGAAGTGCAGTTTGTTTCTACATCTTTCATCTCATTTAGACATCCAATTGGTAAAAGTTGTTTCTCAGAGGTGTTCCGGGGACCCCAATGGCAACGTGGGTGCATCATTTTTGAAGTGACAGATGTTAGCAGTTGTATTATTCTCCCCAATTCAGCCTTCAGAAATAGGACTAGATTGGCCGGGCGAGGGGGTTCACGCCTGTAATCCCAGCACTTTAGGAGGCCAAGGAGGGTGGATCATGAGGTCAGGAGTTCAAGACCAGCCTGGTCAAGATAGTGAAACCCCATCTCTACTAAAAATATAAAAACTGGCCAGGCGTGGTGGCCAGCCTATAATCCCAGCTACTTGGGAGGCTGAGGCAGAGAATGGCTCAAACTCAGGAGGCAGAGTTTGCAGTGAGCGGAGATCGTGCCACTGCACTCCAGCCTGGGAGACAGAGCAAGACTCCGTCTCAAAAAAAACAAAAAACAAAAAAGAAATAGGACTAGATTTTAAAGCCAGGCTCTGTAACCAGACCACATAGATTCAGTGACTTGGCAATATTAATAAGTGCCTTCACTTTCTATGAATGGATATATTGCACAAGACCAGGAAATTGCTATAGTACTGTTTCAACCAATTTACCCAATGATAGGAGCCCTTTGTACATGGTGTCTCGGAAGAGTGCATTTTTTGTACAAAATACCATACAAGATGCTCAACAACTGTGATGAACTCTCATCCCTTCTAATATCACAAGCAGAATTTGTAGTTGGGGACAGGCGCAGTGGCTCATGCCTGTAATCATAGCAGTTTGGGAGGCCGAGGTGGGCGGATCACTTGAGGTAAGGAGTTTGAGACCAGCCTGGCCAACATGGTGAAACCCCATCTCTACTAAAAATACAAAAAATTAGCCAGGTGTGGTGGCACACGCCTGCAATCCCAGCTACTTGGGAGGCTGAGGCAGGAGAATCACTTGAACCCATGAGGCAGAGGTTGTGGTAAGTTAAGACTGGGCCTCTGCACTCTAGCCAGGGTGACAGAGCAAGACTCTATCTCAAAAAAAAAAAAAAAGAATCTGTAGTTGGCAATGGCAAAGAAATGTTTTGCCTCCAGAGGGATTAGAGTGAAATTTTCAGCCCTTTTTGGTCAATACAGAAATTAGTTCTCCCAGTCAATGCTGAGAATTGGTGGGAATTTTCTCCCATTTTGTTTGTTTTTCCTGTTGCTATCATACATTTAACCTCTACATGTTACAAAAATCACAATCTATTGTTACTATTTTTTTCTTAAAACAATAAACTGGGGGCCGGGCATGGTGGCTCACGCCTGTAATCCCAGCACTTTGGGAAACCGAGGCAGGCACATCACGAGGTCAGGAGTTTGAGACCAGTGTGGCCAACATGGTGAAACCCTGTCTCTACTAAAAATACAAAAATTAGCCAGGAGTGGTGGCATGCGCCCTCTAATCCCAGCTACTCAGGAGGCTGAGACAGGAGAATTGCTTGAACCTGGGAGGCAGAGGTTGCAGTGAGCCGAGATCATACCACAGCATTCAAGCTTGGGTGACAGAACGAGACTCCGTCTCAAAAAAAAAAAAACAAACAAAAAAAAAAAAAAAAACAAAGAAAAATGGAAGGATTCAAAAAAATGGAAGGATTCAAGTGAGCTTCCATGTAGCTGGAATTACAGGCATGCACCATCACACCTGATTAATTTTTTAATTGTTTGTAGAGATGGGGGTCTCATCATCTTTTCCAGGCTGGTCTCAAACTCCTGGACTCAATTAATCCTTCCACCTCAGCCTCCCAAAGTGCTGGGATTACAGGCATGAGCCACTGCATCCAGCCGCTCGATTCAGTCTTTACCTCTCGCCCCTCTGTCTCAATCATGACTGTTGAAATTTCTGGCCGGGAGTGGTGGCTCATGCCTGTAATCCCAGCACTTTGGGAAGCTGAAGTGGGCAGATCACCTGAGGTCAGGAGTTTGAGACCACCAGCCTGGCCAACATGGCGAAACCCCGTCTCTACTAAAAACACAAAAATTAGCTGGGCGTGGTGGGTGCTTGTAATCCCAGCTAATCTGGAGCCTGAGGCAGGAGAATCACTTGTACCCAGGAGGTGGAGGCTGCAGTGAGTAGAGATGGCCCCACTGCTCTCCAGCCTTGGTGACACAGCAAGACTCTGTCTCAAAAAAAAAAAAAAAAAAAAAAAAGAAAGAAAGAAAGAAAGAAAAAGTAAAAGACAAAAAGAAAAAGAAATTTCATAGGCACCAGAGTTTGATTCTTGTTATGGAGAAGTGATAGGAGACATGTTTACTGCCAAAATGCCCTGAGAGGCTAAAAGCAAAATGGCTCACATCTTATTATGGGTGACTGTAATGATAACAGATGAAGAGGTAGGGGTTGGAGGTCCTGAGGAAATGGAAGCCTATCTCCTACTTAGGCTGCTATGTGCTTTCCTGTTTTCTCTGCAGATTAATTGGCACGGCCACTGTGGCCTTGAAGGACCTGATTGGTGACCAGAGCAGATCCCTGCCGTACAAGTTGATCTCCCTGCTAAATGAAAGGGGGCAGGATACTGGGGTGAGTGTTTTCTCTCTCATTGAATGGCTTTGAAGTGAGATGATGGAGCAAAAGTTCATTAAGAAAAAGCTCTAAGGCCAGGCGTTCTGGCTCATGCCTGTAATCCCAGCATTTTAGGAGGCCAAGGCTCGTGGATCAGCTGAGGTCAGGAGTTTGAGGCCAGCCTGGCTAACATGGTGAAATGCCTTCCCTACTAAAAATACATAATTTAGTTGGGTGTGGTCATGGGTGCCTGTAATCCTGCTACTCAGGAGGCTGAGGCAGGAGAATCACTTGAACCTGGGAGACAGAGGTTGCAGTGAGCGAGATCATGCTGTTGCACTCCAGCCTGGGCTACAAGAGTGAAATTCCAGGCCGGGCACGGTGGCTCAAGCCTGTAATCCCAGCACTTTGGGAGGCTGAGGCGGGTGGATCACGAGGTCAAGAGATCGAGACCATCCTGGTCAACATGGTGAAACCCTGTCTCTACTAAAAATACAAAACATTAGCTGGGCATGGTGGCGCGCGCCTGTAATCCCAGCTACTCAGGAAGCTGAGACAGGAGAATTGCCTGAACCCAGGAGGCGGAGGTTGCGGTGAGCCGAGATCGCGCCATTGCACTCCAGCCTGGGTAACGAGCGAAACTCCGTCCCAAAAAAAAAAAAAAAAAGAGTGAAATTCCATCTCAAAAAAGAAAGAAAGAAAGAAAGAAAGAAAGAAAAAGGTCTAAATTGTCAGAACCAATTGGTGACATCAGGGGAAAAAAAAAGTAAAGAAAAAAAGGTATAAAGTGCTAATTAGCTAACTACACACACAAAAAATCTGGTTTTGAGATTCTTCTGGTGATCTTTCTCAAGTGTGTGTGTTTAAATAAGAATCTGGGTCCGTTTGTAAATGATATGGACCTTATTTTATGCTCTCAATCACAGAACTAGGAAATTACATAGATTTGATTATCTATGACAGAATTCTATAGCATAAGGGTGACCCCCTCTGGGTGTAGCTCTGTGCTTAGCCATGTGGGTGTTAACATTTCTGTGGTTAGATATAATTCTGCATATCAGATACTCTTTGAAACATTCTGTAGAAGGAAGAATGATATTACCTTGGAATATCAAGATGGCAATATCATAATCTCTTTTTTTTTTTTTTTTTGAGATGGTGTCTCATTCCATCACCCAGGCCGGAGTGCAGTGGTGTGATATCGGCTCACTGCAACCTCTGCCTCCTGGGTTCAAATGATTCTTCTGCCTCAACAATCAGAGTAGCTGGGGTTATAGGCACATGCCATCATGCTTAGTTAATTTTTATATTTTTAACAGAGACGGAGTTTCACCATGTTAGTTAGGCTGGTCTCAAACTCCTGACCTCAGGTGAACCACCTGCCTCAACCTCCCAAAGTGCTGGGTTACAGGTATGTGCCATCACGCCTGGCCTCCTAATCTTTATTATTACATTGGGTGCTGGATGTTTTCTGGTCACAGCCTCTCTCAGTAAGTACATCTTGATATTGTCTGATGCAAGACCAGAATACTCTTACTTAAGTACATGTGCTTTTAAAAAGAATTGACTCAGTGTCACAAGTCCCAGATTTCATATAATTAATAAGAAGCACTGATAAAGGTACCATGCTTGGCCCATAGCTTCCAACCCCTTCATTTTCCAATCAACTTATGTTTCTTGGGAGCCTGGGCAAAGGGAGAAAAATTTACGCTAAAAGATGGAATCCTGTAGGCAAAGCTTGGCTTCTCAACAGCCATGTGAGAGAATGGCAATTTTGCTGGTCTGGTCTCTAAAACTTAGAGGTTTGCCACAAACCAGCATTCCAATCAAAACACACATTCAGAATATTGACTATCATCTGTTTACCCGAAACCTAGCTGAGAGAAATGATGCTCAGGAAAGGTGGTATAAGTCAGTGATTTTTCTGCCTTCTTTTTTTTTAAGCACAGAAGAAAGCATATGTAAACTCCTAGAATAGCAGAACTGTTGTAATTCAATGGAGCATGTTAGTCCATTTGGCACTGCTGTAAAGGAATACCTGAGGCTGGGTAATTTACAAATAAAAGAGGTTTATTTCGCTGTCAGTCCTGCAGGCTGTACAAGCACGGCACCAACATCTGCTTGGCTTCTGGTGAGGCCTCAGGAAGCTTTTACTCATGGGGGAAGGTGGAAAGGAAGCAGACATGACATATGGTGAGAAAGGGAGCAAGAGAGAAGAGGGGGAAGCAGCCAGACCCCTTTTAATAACCAGACCTTGTGGTAACTAATAGGGTGATAACTCATTCATTACTGCAAGGATGGCACCAAGCCCTTCGTGAGGGATCCACCCCTATGACCCAAACACCTCCCACTAGGGCCCACATCCACTACTGGAGGTCACATTTCAACGTGAGATTGAGATTTGGAGGTAACAAACATCAAAACCATACCATGGAGTAAGGAAAGTAAAGGGCCTCAAGCCCTGCCCCCTATAATTTATCCTTTTGGGGGTCTCTGGAGCACCTCTGGGAATCCCCAGGTTACTAGAGCACAGCATGAAATCCACAGATCCAGGGGATGGCCGTCTATGTGTTCTTCTAGGTTTGAAAAGTTTGATTCTTAGATTAAGTCTAGCAACTAAGCCCTTCAGTGCTCCCTGCATTCAGCTGTGAGATGCTGCGCTTACGATTCTTTGTGTGCTGTGAAACTGGCTGGGGGCATATTCCTTATCCTGTTCAATGTCTTCCAGAGCAGTGGTTCCAAGTCACAGGTGTACCAGTCTATGAGGGAGTCTTAAATGATGAACAGACAAATGGAAAAACATAGGGCAGTGCACTGTGTGTGTGTGTGTGTGTGTACCAGATGTAGGAAAAGTGGCAAATGGAAGCATAGAATGTGCATTTCAATTCACACAAACAGGCTGGGCACAGTGGCTCATGCCTGTAATCCCAGCACTTTGGGAGGCCGAGGCGGACAGATCGTGAGGTCAGGAGTTTGAGACCAGCCTGACCAACATAGTAAAACCTCATCTCTACTAAAAATACAAAAAAAAAATTAACTGGGCATGGTGGCAGGCACCTGTAATCCCAGCTACGTGGGGGGCTGAAGCAGGAGAATTGCTTGAACCCGGGAAGTGGAGGTTGCAGTGAACCAAGATCGAGCCACTTCACTCCAGTCCGGGTAACAGTGCAAGACTCTACCTCAAAAATATAAATAAATAAATAAATAAATAAATACATTCATATAAACAGGCTGGGCATGGTGGCTCGTGCCTGTAATCCCAACACTTTGGGAGGCTGAGGCAGGCAGATCACCTGAGGTCAGGAGTTTGAGACCAGCCTGGCCAACATGGTGAAACCCCATCTCTACTAAAAAAAAAAAAAAATACAAAAATTATCCAGGCATGGTGGTGCATGCCTGTAATCCCAGATACCCAGGAGGCTGAAGCAGGAGAATTGCTGGAATCCAGGAGGTGGAGGCTGCAGCGAGCCAAGATCGCAGCAGTGAGCCAAAATCGTAGCAGTGCACTCCAGCCTGGATGACAAAGCGAGACCCTGTCTCAAAATAAAATAAAATAAAATTCACATAAACAACAAATAATTTCTCAGTGTAAGTATGTCCTTTATGGTGTCCTACATTTTATCTAGTCACCTTGCATGTGTGTGCACGTGTGTGTATGTGCGTGCCATCCTTATTTCAAAAAATAGCAAATTTTTTGAAATTTTGTGGGCTCAAGAGATTAAAAAGTACTGTATATCAAACTCTGCCCTAAAATAATGTTCCACATGAGAAATTTATCTCCACTCTTATAAGTAGGAATAACTTTATCTCTTGTAAGGAACCAGTATGTTTCCTCCTTGTTGGTGAAAGCTACATCACGTTTTCAGTTTCCCTTTTGGTTTGGCTCTAGGCATTTCGGGGGTCACAGATTATGCAACACGAATGGCAATTATATTTAACTTCATGGTTTGCATATTTTTTCCTCTTTAGCCAGTTTCAATTCTGCTTTTTTTAATCCTGTTTCATGAATCACAATTTTATATACATGTTTTGTTAGCCACTTTTTTTTTTTAAACCATATTTGGATTTTATTTAGAATTATATCAAATTTATGGATAAATTGGGGAAGAAATTAATCCCTGTGTGTGTGTGTGTGTGCGTGTGTGTGTGTGTGTGTGTGTGTTTAAGACGGGATTTCACCATGTTGGTCAGGCTGGTCTTGAACTCCCGACCTCAGGTGATCCGCCCACTTTGGCCTCCAAAGTGCTTGGATTACAGGCATGAGCCACCACGCCCGGCCTGTTAGCCACTTTTTTTTTTTTCTAGCTCTGTCACCTAGGCTGGAGCGCAGTGGTGTGATCTCTGCTCACTGCAACCTCCACCTCCTGGGTTCAAGCGATTCTCCTGCCTTAGGCTCTTGAGCAGCTGGGATTACAGGCACCTGCCACCCCATCTAGCCAATTTTTGTATTTTTTCTAGAGATGAGGTTGCACTGTGTTGGCCAGGCTGGTCTCGAACTCCTGACCTCATGATCTACCCACCTTGGCCTCCTAAGGTGCTGAGATTATAAGCGTGAGCCACCGTTCCTGGCACCATCTCAGCTCACTGCAACCTCCGCCCCCCCACACCCCTTGGGTTCAAGCGGTTCTCCTGCCTCAGCCTCTGAGTAGCTGGGATTACAGGCACCCGCCACCATGCCCAGCTAATTTTTGTATTTTTAGCAGAGACGGGGTTTTGCCATGTTGGCCAGACTGGTCTCGAACTCCTGACCTCAGGTGATCTACCCGCTTCAGCCTCCCAAAGTGCTAGGATTACAGGCATGAGCCACCGTGCCCGGTCCTAAAGTTCTTCTTTAAAGAGAAGTATGAAAGTAAATCTCAGCAATTAATAATGAAATAAGCAATGAGCAAACAAATAAATTAATCATTTACAGTGAGCCTCTGTAATTGTGATTCTGTGATGGGAGGCCATCTCCAGTCTAGGATGGAGATATATGACAAGTTCACATCTGCTTGTCACAACTTTATTGATGAGGTGGCCCCTTAGCAAAGATACACTTGGCAACCTGTGACAGGGAGCTCCTTCCCCACCTGGCCTTGGATCTCAGTGGGAGGACAGGAACAGTAGAGCCTGGGACTCCTCCCCCTTTCTAGTCTCGCTTTCCTATTCCCTCTCTCTTACCCTTCCAAGACTTTGGCTCCTGCTAAAGTCGCTTGCATTGAGTCTATAACAAGCCAGTGCCCTGCACTGATAATATTTGCAACAAATTATTTCTATCCAGGCTACCATTGACTTGGTCATCGGCTATGATCCGCCTTCTACTCCACATCCAAATGACCCGAGTGGGCCCAGCGTGCCAGGCATGGGAGGTAAGCTGACCCTTCCGAAAGCCCAGCCACCCCCAGCGGAGGCTGCTAAAGACATACAGGAGAGTGTCTGGAGAGAGCCGTGAATTCACCAGCCCGTAGCTCCCTGCCCACCCAGACAGGGGCCCCGAGAGGCAGGTGGGGCTGCCTGAATTGGGACATTGCATTTGTTTACACAATCCCCTTGAAGGTAGAGGGGAAGAGTGAACCAGTCTTTTACTGAACAGCCTCACGGTGAGCACAAAAAGCACACATGGGCTCCAACAGAATGTCCCATGGCTTTGCTTCAGGTTTGTGGCTTCCACCCCATTCAGTGTCCCCAGGCTGTTTGGCTCAGGGAATGGCCCCTCTGCTCTCCTCCATATGTCTCCTCACCTCCCAAAGGTGCAACCACCGGGCTGTGCTCTCAGCATCAGTCTCATGGGCGTGGCCTTCATTTGGAGGCTCCTTCCCTCTCTCCCATAACCCCGGCTCTGTCTGGTTCTCAAATGTCTGGTCCCCAAACAGCCCCCAGTCCTCTAAGTAATTACTTCTCTTCAGCATAACCTGTATCGTCCTTGGTCTCTGACGTGGGGGCCAGTCATTCAGGGCCATCAGGTGCCACTCCAGGTGGGGTTGGGGCTGGGGGCTCAGGGAGGGAGTGCCTGCAAGACAATCAGACTCTCATGCAGCTGAGTCTGACCCCCTCTCAGTGTTTCCCCAGGACGACGTGATGCTAAAAGTGTCTCTGTCCCTTCCTCAGACCTAAGAGGCATGACCAACAGCCCCATCTGTCACCCGTGTTGGGATGTGACTCAGGAAGGGGGGGCCCCTCCTCTCACCACACTCACCTGCTTCCTTGAAATTCTCCCTCCTGAGAGGAAGTCCTGGCACTTGTTCCTGAGATGGCTCCTTGGGGCCTGTCTTCTCCTTGCTTCTCTCAGTTCAGAACTCGGCTCTCTGGCCGCCCGAGGGTCTGCTCTGCACCGCAGCAGCACCTCCCTGCCTGCCCTGCCCGTTCCCACCTGACTTCTCATCTTGCTCAGCCTGACCCCAGCCCCTGCCCCTGCTTACGCACCCATGATGAATGTTTTGGGCCGTTTTTTGACCAAGTAGTTGTGGGTTTCCAGGGAGGGCTAGCTGGCTTCCTCTTGGTGACAAGACCGACATGGCCCCAGCACATCAGCAGTGTGCTCTGCCCATGACCCTCTTCCAAGTGGCACCCTGAGCATGCTACTTGGCCTTGGACACTGAGTCCTGCAGGAGCACTGCCGTGGCTCAAGAACATCCATGAGTCCCTTTGCTTCCACAGCAGTGATGACAAAAAGAAACCCACAAAATGTAGAGGACACAGGCCAGCTCCGATAACACCATCAGGTGCTGAACTGAGTGGTCCTGCCCATTTCCCTGGGACCTCCTCTGCTTATGACTGTTGTCACCAGCGTTTGTATCTGTGTGGGAAGAGTACTAGGTGCTTTCTGGCCTGCACAAGGCAGCCCTAATTGATGGACTATCTAGAGTAGCCTCTGAATGGAAAAGATCAGGGCATCTTTCTTCACACTATTGTTTCTCCTAAGCTGGACCCTGTTTGTTAGTTTCCTAGGGCTGTTGTACTAAACTACCGCAAACTGGGTGGCTTAAGCAGCAGAAATGTATTCTCTCACAGTTCTGGACATCAGCAGTCTGAAAAGTCAATGTGTCAGCAGGGTTGGTCCTTCAGGAGCTGCTCAGCCTTTCTCCCAGCTTCTGTTGGTTGCCAGCCTTCCTCGGCATCTGTGGCTTGTAGACGCATCACTCCCGTCTCTGACTCTGCTGTCAAATGGTGATCTACCTGTGCGTCTTGGTGTCTTTCTTGCCTTTTTTTCCCTGCCAGGATATAGATCCTGAGTGGCTCAAGGATCCTCCTATGTGTCTGTTTTTACCTGGTGTTCTCCTCTCTATGCATCTGTTTTTGTTTGATTGTTTTTGAGACTAGTCTTACTCTATCTCCCAGGCAGGAGTGCAGTGGTGTGCAGTATCGGTTCACTGCAACCTCTGCCTCCCAGGTTCAAGCAATTCTCATGCCTCAGCCTCCCGAGTAGCTGGGATTACAGGCGCCTGCCACCATGCTTGGCTAATTTTTGTATTTTTAGTAGAGATGGGGTTTTTATGCGTTGGCCAGGCTGGTCTTGAACTCCTGACCTTAAGTGATCTGCCCTCCTTGTCCTCCCAAAGTGCTGGGATTATAGGTGTGAGTCACCACACCCGACCCCTCTCTGTGTGTCTGTGTCTAAATTTCTTATAAGGCACTGGTCGCTGGATTGGGACCCACCCAAATCAAGTTAAGATAAAGTCATTCTGGATTAGGGTGGGTTCTAACCTTCTCTTAAGGTTTGTAACCTTATCTTAACTGTACAGAAAACTCCTTTCCAAATAAGATCACATTCTGAGGTTCCAGTAGACATGAATTTGGAGGAACAGTATTCAACCCAGTACACTGGCAGATAAAAGACAATTTCTTTATGTTTATTCCATTCCAAGAGCCAAAATATTAAATGGGTTCTCTTGTGTTACCCTTTCTGCCAGGCCTTTAGGGAAAAAAGAACACTGTGGCTCATTCAAGTAAAAAGAGTAAACTTAAAGAGGTCAGCGCCACACCATTTAATAGTATTTATGGAGTCAGAACATTGCTTGCTGGGTTTATTTTTTATTTTATTTTATTTGAAATAGAATATTGCTTTGTTGCCCAGGCTGGAGTACAGTGACATGATCTCGATTTACTGCAACCTCTGCCACCATGCCGGGCTACTTTTTGTATTTTTAGTAGAGATAGGATTTCACCATGTTGACCAGGCTGGCCTCAAACTCCTGACTTCAAGTGATCCTCCCGCCTCAGCCTCCCAAAGTGCTGGGATTACAGGCATGAGCCAGCGCCCTGGCTTGCTGGGTTTCTTGAGTGCCGTTACTAGATGCTGTAGCACTGGGGATGATGAGTGTTTTAAGACACAGTTCCTGCCCTCCAGAAACTCTTGGTTCAGGTTTAGTGACAAGATTCTTTTTAATCCCAAAGATATAACATTACAGATAAAAGCAAGGGCTTTGGGGTCAGCCTGGCCTGCACTGGATTTTGTGTCTATTGTTAACTGGCCATAGGACCTTGGATAAGTCACGTAACGTCTCTGAATCTCAGCTTTCTTTACTGGAAAGCAGGGATAATTGCAGCACCTTTATCATAAAGTATTTAGCCCAGTGCCTGGCACACAGTAATAGCTGCATTAGTGGTAGTCACTATTATTATTATAAAAACAATTCTAGATAACTGGAATCATAGTTCCGCTGGGTAACAACACTTGGTGATTTTCAAATTGTTTTCTTTAAAAAGCAGAGTTTTTAGAAAAGAATGTCCTGGTTTGGCTCAAAGTAAGGTTGAGATGATCAAATGCTTTCTTTATAAATATCATTAAAAAAATTATCCCAGTGCACCAGAAAGTTTTTGAGAACAAGCACTTTATCAAGCTGTTCAGAATGTGAAGGAGATCCTGCCTCTTGAAATGGACCCCAGTGAGCCCAAACCCAGACACCCAAATGCCAAAACCATGTGATTTTCCTGGAGCAAATTTCTGCTTCCTTAGAAATGAAAAAAAAAAAAAAAAAAAAAAGACCAACTCTTGAACTCTTTTTTAAAATTTTTAATTAATTAATTATTTTTTCTTTTGAGAAGGAGTCTTGTTCTGTCACCCAGGCTGGAGTGCAGTGGCATGATCTCAGCTCACTGCCACCTCGACCTCCCAGGTTCAAGCGATTCTCCTGCCTCAGCCTGCTGAGTAGCTGGGATTATAGGTAGGTGCCACCATGCCCAGCTAATTTTGTATGTTTAGTAGAGATGGGGTTTCACCATATTGGCCAGGCTGGTATTGAACTCCTGACTTTAGGTGATCCACCCACCTCGGCCTCCCAAAGTGCTGGGATCACAGGTGTGAGCCACCACACTTGGCCCCAACTTGAACTTTTAAACTTGCTGGGGAGAAAATCCTTGCCATCCAAGGCTCCTTCTCCTCTCCTCTTGGTTTAAGCCTTTGTAGCACCAGTCCTCCCAGCAGGACAGTGGACTTAAGGAGTCCACTATCCCCTTAGAAGTCCAACTCCCAGCAGGCTCAGCACCAAGGAACTGCACAAGCACAGCCCAGGTCTCCCGCGGAAGCTCTTTAGAATCCCTGACATTGCTTGACTAAGACAGGAAATGAACCAGAACTTGGGTTCCTTCTATTTGGATTTCAAACAAAGGAGATCACCAGGTGTTGGTCTGCAAATGAACTGTGTTTGCAGGGCAACTTTATTTTTAAGTATAAGATGACAAAGTGAAATTTCTTTATTATAAAAAATAAACAGGGCTCTTTGATCTGGAAGTGCTGTCTTTGTTTTATAAAATGAAAGTTTGCCAGGGCTGGGTCACGGGGGGCATTCTGTGTGTCAACTTCCTAATCTGGCTAACAGAAATGTTCCTTCAGCAATTAAAAAAAAAAAAAACCCTTCTAATAGCCTCGACTATCTAGATGTTTCAAGAAAAAACATTTATTTTCCCTGACATAGTGTCTTAGTCTGTTTGCATCTCTGTAAAGGAATACCTGAGGCTGGGTAAGTTATAAAGAAAAGAAGTTGGCAGGGCACAGTGGCTCATGTCTGTAATCCCAGCACTTTGGGAGGCAGAGGCAGGTAGATCATCATGAGGTCGGGGTTTGAGACCAGCGTGGCCAACATGGTAAAACTCCATTTCTACTAAAAGTACAAAATTATCTGGGTGTGGTGGCGTGCACCTGTAATCCCAGCTACTCAGGAGGCTGAGGCAGGAGAATTGCTTGAACCTGGGAGGCAGAGGTTGCAGTGAGTCTAGACTGCACCATTGCACTCCAGCCTTGGCTACAGAACAAGAATCCATCTCAAAAAAAAAAAAAAAAAAGAAAAGAAGTTTATTTGGTTAATGATTCTTCAGACTGTACAAGAAAGAAGCATGGTGCCAGCATCTGCTTCTGATGAGGGCTTCAGGGAGCTTCCACTCATGGAGGAAGGGGAAGGAAAGCAGGTGTCAAATGATCAGAGAGGAGGAACATGAGAGAGAAGGCGGGGGTGCCGCTTTCTTTTAAACAACCAACTCTCACGTGAACTCACTCATTACTGCAGAGAAGGCTCCAAGCCATTCATGAGGGATCCACCCCCATGATCAGACACCTTCCAGTAGGCCCCACCTCCAACACTGGGGATCAGATTTCAACATGAGATTTGGAGGGAATAGATATCCAAACTATATCACATGGTAATTCAGTTCAACTGAGCAAAGGTATTTTTGAGCACCTACTGTGACCCCCTGCTAGGGAAGACACCAGGAAAAAAAAAACTTATAATCTTGGGGGAATAAAGACCAACAAATGTGAGACAGAGAACAGCAAGACAGCCATGCCCCTTGGCATTGCATACCTTAATTGCATAAGCAGGACACCTGGCCCAGAATTTTTGTATTTTTAGTAGAGACGGAGTTTCACCATGTTGGCCAGGCTGGTCTCAAACTCCTGACCTAGTGATTCTCCCACCTTGGCCTCCCAAAGTGCTGGGATTACAGGTGTGAGCCACTGTACCTGGCCCGCTATTGATTTTAAAGTTTCTCATCCACATGAGAAACTTATGTGGCTCCTGCAGAGGAGATATTGGAAATATTTATGCTGGAACACAAAAGTGAAGATTTTCAGGAAAATTTGCCCCTGCAATTTGAAGAAGCTAATTATGATCACATATCGCAGGAAGTGAACACCTGAGGGGTTCTTGTTTAAGGAATGTTTTCTTAGAGCTTTTATGTGAAGATGACAAAAGGTAGAGACCCTGTGGCACCAGTGGCTTGACTGGAAGTGTGCGTTGTCAAAGATGTTCTTTTCATTGACCCCTTGAAGACTGTTCCCATGACAGAGGGGAAGGCAGACCCAGTCTCCAGGCTTGACCTGAAAATCTGTTACCATGGCAACTCAATTGCCAGATGTCAGTTGGCTTAACTGGAGCCTACATTCCTGTAGCTGGAAGAAACTATTTTTAAAATCCCGCGTCCGTTTTTGAAGCACCATCTGCTAAATTTGTGTTCTGTCCAACCATAGACATGCAACAGCTCATTCATAGCCAGACTTCACCGTTTCAAATGTCTTTCATTCCATGAACCCCAAAGTCATTTGCTTAAAGTTATATATATATTTTTTTGATGGAGTTTTGGCTGTGTTGCCCAGGCTGAGTGCAGTGGCGGTGTGATCTCGACTCATTGCAACCTCTACCTCCTGGGTTCAAGTGATTCTCCTGCCTCAGCCTCCTTAGTAGCTGGGACTACAGGCATTTGCTACCACATCTGGCTAATTTTTGTATTTTTAGTAGAGATGGGGTTTCATCATGTTGACCAGGCTGGTCTTGAACTCCTGACCTCAGGTGATCCTCCAGCCTCGGCCTCCTAAAGTTCTGAGGTTACAGGCCTGAGCCACTGTGCCCAGCCTTAAATTAAATTTGATCCAGTTTAGAAAACATTTACTGACACCTGACTGTGGGACATACAGAGGTGAGAAAGCCATTGTTTTGCCACCAAAGAGCTTGCAGTTCAATAGGAAGGTAAGAGATAAACATGAACAATTATAGCCCAGAGCTGAATGTAATACATTCCTCCAGAGAGGATTAAGCAAATTGTTATATGGGGAACAATTGCTTTAAGAAAGCATTTTTTCAGCTATGTTTTGCAACTCTGTATTCACGGTGCCTAGCATAGCCCTTGAGAAGTCATAATTGTTCAATAAATGCTTGGTTAGTTCAGTGAATGAATAAGTGAGTGAATGATAGATGGGCATATGGTTTAAATTTTTTTTTTAAGAAGGGCATTTTGGGGCTGGGCATGGTGGCTCATGTCCATAATTCCAGCACTTTGGGAAACCGAGGTGAGTGGCTCATCTGAGGCCAGGAGTTCAAGACCAGCCTGACCAACATGGAGAAACCCCGTCTCTACTAAAAATACAAAAATTAGCCAGGTGTGGTGGCAGGTGCCTGTAATCTCAGCTACTCTGGAGGCTGAGACAGGAGAATTGCTTGATCCCGGGAGGCAGAGGTTGCAGTGAGCTGAGGTTGCATGACTGCACTCCAGCTTGGGT
>NW_022436998.1:2375027-2375367 GCF_009761245.1 Sapajus apella
AAAAAAAAAAAAAAAGGAAAAAAGGAAGAGCATTTTGGGGAACACTAGTGAACATGCCAAAGCTCCTGACCCATGATGCAGAAGTGTGTTGAAAGGGAAGCATCATCCTGAGGGCTGTAGGTGCTAGGCTGAGACATTTGTCCTTGATGGGAAGACCATGGGCCTCCATGACAAGGGACTGACTTGGTCAGAGTGGAACTAGAAAATGATCCATGTGCCAGAATTGCAGGCACTATTTCCAGGATTGGGTTTCTTTTCTTCTTCTTCTTTCTTCTTTCTTCTTTCTTCTTCTTCTTCTTTCTTCTTCTTCTTCTTCTTTCTTCTTCTTCTTCTTCTTTTT
>NW_022436998.1:2375467-2526911 GCF_009761245.1 Sapajus apella
CTGGGATTACAGGCATGTGCTACCATGCCCAGCTAATTTTTTGCATTTTTAGTAGCGACAGGGTTTCTCCATGTTGGTCAAGCTGGTCTCAAACTCCTGACCTCAGGTAATCCACCCTCCTCGGCCTCCCAAAGTGCTGGGATTACAGGCGTGAGCCACCATGCCCAGCTGTCAGGAGTAGGTTTCTGATCAAGTGGTTTTGTCTAATAAACTGATTATATTAGTCTAATTTTTTTCTAGGATATTTAGGAAAATCAAAGTGCTCATGATAAACAAGTGGTTCTCAATATTTAGACACAGTGAAATCATCCAGGAAGATCTCTAAACGTGCAGTCATCTGGCGCCCATCTCCAGGGGGTTTAATAGAGCTCATCTGGAGGGGAACCCCCAGTCTGTAGGGAGAGCCTGATGTAGGCAGATTTTGGAGTTCACTTTGAGAAAACCTGCAGTTGAGAAAATGCATTTCACCTGGTTAACACGGTGTTTCCTAGAGGGAGGCGTAGTGAGATCTCTGGGCTTTATCTAGACTGGCTCACAGCCTGATTCATCCATTGCCCGCAGGACTGCATTTGCATCCCTGCTTGTTACATTCCTGCATGGTACCTTTGCTCTGATCTATGTATTGGAACATGCTAGAAGATTCTTAGGGCACAGTTAGTGTTATTTACCCAGGAATTGGGGTGGGGTAACAAATTGCTTACAGTAGGGCACAAAGATTTACTTATAAAACTTTTAACATTTTAGAAACTCGGAAAAAATATTATTCAACATTCCAGCTAAGAAGCTGTATTATCTCCAAGATATTACATGTTTTCCTGCTTCAAAACTTACTCTTTCCTGTTCTGCATTGTCCTTTTAGCTTACACTGAAGATAACATGGTATCAGTTCTTTGTGTGCTTGGGCAATGACCTTTGGCTCAAAGTGATAAAATTCTGGCTTAACCAGTACCACCACTTAACAAGACTTCATCTTGAAAAGCAGAGTTAGCAACACAGGCAGTGGCCGGGCACTGTGGCTCATGCCTCAAATTTCAGCACTTTGGGAGGCTGAGGCAGGAGAATCTCTAGAGCCTGGGATCGCTTGAGACCAGCCTGGGCAACATAGGGAGACTCCATCTCTACAAAAGATAAAAATCGTTAGCTGGACGTGGTGGTGTATGTCTGTAATCCCAGCAATTCTGGGGGCTGAGGTGGGAGGATCATCTGAGCCCGGGTGGAGATGAAAGGAGAGGGAGAGTGTTTGGATAAAGGGACCTGCCAGCAGCTGAAGTGGGGTCTGTGTTCCAGCCGGGAGGATCCCAGTCCAGCCAGGGTGACCAGCAAGTGCTCCTCATCCTCAGCCATTCCTAGGAGTTGCCTTCACTGGGGAGCTCCAAGAAGGATCTCCTTCCCTGGCCAGGTGCAGACAAAGTGGGGTGATGGAGGTGGGGGTACAATGACCTGCAGATCTGGTGACATCTGACATCTCAGTGACTGATAGCCCACTCTCTTCCGCTTGGTAGGGAGAAGAAGTGCTAGAGAGGAGTATGGGAGCTGGAGGAAGAAGGGACATTGGTATGCACTGGGGAAAGGCACAGTTGGGATGCCAAAGGCAAACTTGACTGTATCACGAGGTCCCCCAGGGCTTCCAACTCTTCAGCGCTGAGTGGGTGGACAGAAGCCATGTAGGCAAGTCTCATGATCACAAATGACAGCATGCAAGGGCAGTTGGCAGGAATATTGCTGCTGAGCTTCTGGAAACAGGACCACAGTACATCTCGGGAATGATTAAATTGCTGGAGCTATGATGGATACCATGTCTAAATGTTAATTGAAACATCATGGGTAAGGAAGAGTGGATCATACATGGGTTACTGATAATCAAAAAGGAGACAGGTCAGTGTTAGCTGCAGTCACAAGCTTGGTAGGATTTGACCAAGTGACATTATAATTGTTGGAGAGTCAGGATGGCATTCCTACAAGGGAGTTGTGAAGAGCTTGTCACAGCCAGAGAGGTACAGTGAGGAACCTTAAACCAATGTGAATCAACAGATCTGGATTTGAGCATTGGCTCCACTCTCAAGCTATGTGACAGTGGCAATGTCACAACCTTTCTGAACCTCAAGTTCCTTTCTTACAACATTAGGAAGTTGGATTTAATAATATTCAGGGTCTCTTCCAGCTCCAAAGTTCTATGATTCTATTAAATGGCCTGGTCATGGCTGGGCACATTGGCTCATGCCTGTAATCCCAGCACTTTGAGAGGCTGATGGGGGCAGATCACTTGAAGTCAGGAATTTGAGACCAGCCTGGCCAACATGACAAAACCCTGTCTCTACTAAACGTACAAAAATTAGCCAGATGCAGTGGTATGCACCTATAGTCCCAGCTACTCAGGAGGTTGAGGGTGGAGCATCCCTTGAACCTGGGGTGTAGAGGAGGCAGTGAGCCGAGATCGTACCTCTGCACTCCAGCCTGGATAATAGAACGAGACTTTCTCAAAAAAAAAAAGAAGAAAAAAAAAAAAAAACGCTCCTGATCAAAGCCAGGGTTCATGTATTACAAGAAGTTGGGATGAGAGAAGCTTCTTTGGTGATTACTTCTAATTGTGAATGCCAGGGTGAGCAGCTATGCTTTGGTTCAAATAGGCTGCATCCAGGAGCAGAAAGTGTTCCAGGGATTAAACGAACAAATGCTGTGGAGAGTTTGAGTAAGAAGAGACCCGAGGCTGGACCGTTGGATTTTGCAACATGGAGGTCTTTAGTGACCTTGACAAAGAAGTTTTGGTGTACTGGGGTGGGCAGAGGCCTGGCTGGAAGAAGAATAAGAATCAGAGAGGGAGTGAAGAATGTGAGTAAAGATGATTCTCTGAGGAGTTTGCTCCCAAAAGGGGCAGGAACAATGGAGCAGTAACTGTAGGGGGCGCTGTGGAGTCAATGAAAGTTTTGTTTTTTAAAATTCTGGGTGATACTTCAGCATGTTTATATTTTGATGGGAATCCTCCAGCAGGAAGGGGGAAACTGATGAATGTATAAAGAGACAGAAATCGCAGAGGCAAAACTCCTTGAGTAGCAACAGGAGATAGGGTCCGTGCACAAGTGGAAGAGTTGGCTTCAAGTCAGGGAGCACAGTTAGTTCAGAGACGGAGTAATTGTAGCAGGAGAGAAAGCAACAGTTACAGGTAGATGATTGATTTGGAGTTGGAAGGATGTGGAAATTCTCTTCTAAGTGCCTGTTTTCTCAATGAAATAAGAAGTCGGGTCATTAGCGGACAATGAGAAAGATAGAGTGTTGGAAGCTTTCAAGATGCAAAATAGGTGGCAGCTCAGAAAGGTAAAGTGATTTGACTGTGCTGGTTAATTAGTGGCCATCTCAGACCTGGATCCCGGAAAGCTTTGGGATAGATGTCTTGGAAATGTGGTAGGATGGCCAGGCAGTCCTGTGAGGACACTCGCAGTTTGTGATCAGGAAATTAAAGTGAGACCAGTCCAGTAAGATGTGTGTGCTTCCCAGCCAGGTCCAGCTGGCTGGGTGCAGAGGTGAAGTCAGTGGAGGGAGGAAGGCCCGTGACCACAGAAGGGTAAAGCAGCCACAGACAAGGCATGCTCAGGATTGCTGGGAGCCAACAGCTAGGAAAAGGCAGCAAGGATTTTTCCCTTGAGGCTTCAGAGAGAGAATGTCTCTGCCAAAATCTTGATTATATACTTGTAAGGCCTGGAACTGTCAGGGAATGCCTTTTCTTTTCTTTCTTTCCTTTCTTTTGTTTCTTGTCTTCTCTTTCTTTACTCTTCCTTCTTTCCCTTCCTCCCTCCCTTCCTTCTTTCCTTCCCTCCCTCCTACCTTTCTTCCTTTCCTCCTTCCCCTTCTTGCTTCCTTCCTTCCTTTCCTCCCTCCCCCCCACTTCTTTTCTTTCTTTTGACAAGGCCTTGCTCTGTCACCCAGGATGGAGTGCAGTAGCTTGATAATGGCTCACTGCAGCCTCAACCTCCTTGGCTCAAATAATCCTCCCACTTTAGCCTCCCAAGTAGGTGAGACTACAGGCATGCACCACCACGCCCGGCTAGTTTTTAAAATTTTTTGTAGAGATTGGGGGAACATCTCCCTATGTTGCCCAGGCTGGTCTCGAACTCCTGGGCTCAAGTGATCCTCCTGCTTTGACCCCCCAAAGTACTGGGATTACAGATGTGAGCCACTGCGCCTAACCAGAGAATAAATTTCTATTGTTTTAAGCTACACAGTTTGTGGGGCTTCCTTACGACAGCCTTCGAAAACCTATACTGCCAGCAACCCCCTGTTCAGTCGGTGATTCCTGACTTGGTGCAGCCCTCTGAGATTGTGAAAGAGTTGCTCTTTGTAGATCCCCTTGGCTGTGGATTACATTCGTGCCTGGGTCTCATGAGCAGGGCCTGCCAGCACAGCTGCTAGCATTTCGGTCACGACACAGATTGCACATAAGGGTGTGTTTAGCAGTGCTTTAGGGGACCCCCTCACTCTTTGCGGAACCCTTAGTGTAGCATTGTTTAATCCTCTGCAGCTTCCTGCCACATAAAGGGGAGATTTCCTGCTCGAATATTCTTCTGTAAGGCAGAGAGGCTGGCTGTCCATGGCTTAGGCTGGTTTCCTCTGACCCAGCCCTTTAGCCCACAGTCTGAACAGCAGAATACGCTCCCAGAAGAAATGGGCTCTTCTAGAGCATCCACTGAGAATGTAATGAGTACTTGTCCAGAGTCCAGCATTGTAAAGGCGTATGATTGACCCCAACTTTTTTTCCTGCTTGCTGCCATAAACAATCACCAGCCCCAAATGGTATAATTTACAGCAAGGAGGAAGTCCCACTTAGGCCCAGCATGACAGAAAGAAGTTTGTCTTCGTTGTTTGGAGGAACCCGACAGCTAACAGCGCCAGCCATTGCTTGGTCCAGGACAGGTTTGCGGAGGGAAGGCGCCTGGCTCCCAATGCTTCCCTGAGGCTGGTGCCAAAGTTGGGAGAAGCACCTCTTCAGCCATCTGGGTGTTCCTTCCTGAGAGCTGTGCAGTAGTTTTTCCAATGTGAAGTCACATTTGTGCCTGGATTTTGTTCCTCTCCCCATTTATTTTATTATTATTTTTTTTTGAGATGGAGTTTTGCCCTTGTTGCCCAAGTGAGAATACAGTGTCTCGATCTCAGCTCACTGCAAACTCCGCCTCCGGGATTCAAGCGATTTTCCTGCCTCTGCCTCCCGAGTAGCTGGGATTATAGGCATGTGCCCCCATGCCTGGCTAATTTTGTATTTTTAGTAGAGATGGGGTCTCTCCATGTTGCTCAGGCTGATCTTGAACTCCCGACCTCAGGTGATCTGAGGTCTCCCAAACTGCTGGGGTTATAGGTGTGAGCCAGCACACCTGGCCCCTCTCCCCATTTATTTACTCATTCCACATTTATCAATCCCTTTCTGTACGCTTTATGTAAGGTGTTTTGTAAGGCATGGGGCAGACACAAAGAAGCAAAGGCAAGCTCCCTGCTTCTGAAATGCCTGGGAGTAGGGGAAGCCTACAGGCTGACAAGCAGGTGCAAGACTGTGTGGCGAGGACTAGAAAGAACAATGCGTGCTGGGTAGGGGAGAGTGGGACTAACTCCATCTGGAAGAGGCGGGAAGGGCGTATTGGAAGACAGCATATTTCATCGGAAACTTAAGGAGTAGAGGAACTTACCTGGTAGAGAGTAGGATGAAGAAGATTCCAAGAGCTTGGATCCAGGTGCCCTAAGAGAGGCAGCAGGTAAGCCCTTCTTTTGAAGTCTCTTCAAGAATAGGCAAGAGGAGGCCCAGATCATCTTGCAGAGGACAAAGGTTCCTTATCTTCGGCTTCCATGAGGTTTTCCCAGTAGCCTGAAAAAGATGTTGAGGGAGGAAAGTGTGTCCTTCACCTGAAGCCTGGTTTTTAATCCAGTTTTTGTTTTTCTGTTTGTTTTTGTTTTTTGTTTTTCTTTTTGAGATAGAGTCTCACTCTGTCACCCAGGCTGGAGTGCAATGTGCGATCTTGGCTCACTGCAATCTCCGCCTTCTGGGTTCAAGCATTTCTCCAGCCTCAGCCTCCCAAGTAGCTGGGACTACAGGTATGTGCCACCATACCCAGCTAATTTTTTGTATTTTTCACCATGTTAACCAGGATGGTCTCGATCTCCTGACCTCATGCTCCGCCCACCTCGGCCTCCCAAAGTACTGGGATTACAGGTGTGAGCCACTGTGTCTGGGCTTTTAAATCCAGTTTTAAACCAGTGAGGGAGGGTGAAAACTTGGCTTTGGTTTTAGCTCAGCTTCTCATAACTACAGGCTAGTTGCCTCAGCTTTCTGATTTTCAGTTTCTCTGTCTGTAAAATGGGGTGACAGGTAGGTTCGATCAAGGATCACTAAGGTCCCTTCTAGACCAGCATTCTGTGGGTCCATTGCTACTTAAAGTGTGAAGTGAGGATCTAGAGAGTGTTGAGTCAATGGATCAGAGGACAGAGTAGTAAGTCACACTCAGTGAGTAGGACAGGGCCCACAGAAGAACCCAAAAAAGTATATCGGGGAAGGAGAGCTGCAATGACCTAAAAATATATATATGAGCACCAGTGTCCAAGGCTGTGGAAGATCCAACATGGAGATACAGAAAAGGGCACTGAGCTTGGCAAGGAGAGGTTGTGATTGACCTTTGAAGAACAGAAGCCAGGCTAGGATAGGCGAAGCCCGAATGAATGGATGGTGAGGAGCAGAGCCCACCCTGGGCTAAAGTGCAAGGCAGTGCATGTGGAGGCCCCTCTTCCTTGTGGCTACCTCTTCCACACTCTGGGCCCACTGACTGCTACAGTGTCCCATCCCCATGCCTTCCATAGCTGCTTCCAGGACGTGTCCTGTGCATCAGAAGAAGCTCCTTCCAATTGCAATGGTCTGAATGTTTATGTCCCTCCACAATTCATACATTAAAATCCTAACCCTGAAGGGTGATGATTAGACAGCAGGGCCTTTCAGGAGGTGATTAGGTCACAGGGGCAGAGCCCTCATGCGTGGGATTAGTGCCCTGATAAACATGGACCTGGCTGGGTGTGGTGGCTCACTCCTGTAACTCCAGCACTTTGGGAGGCCGAGACAGGCAGATCACGAGGTCAGGAGATTGAGACCATCCTGGCCACCATGGGAAAACCCCGTTTCTACTAAAACACAAAAAACATTAGCGGGGCATGGTGGCACACACCTGTAGTTCCAGCTACCCGGGAGGCTGAGGCAAGAGAATCGCTTGAACCCGGGAGGCTGAGGTTGCAGTGAGCTGAGTTTGTGCCACTGTACTCCAGCCTGGTGAGAGAGAGAGAAACCCCCTCTCAAAAGAAAAAAAAAAAAAAGGAGCTCCTTTGCTCTTCCACCATAGGAGGCAGAGAAGGCTCCAATTTTAAACCAGGAAGAGGTCCCTCACCAGACACCAAATCTGCCAGTGCCTTGATCTTGGACTTCCCAGCCTCCAGAACTGTGAGAAATAAATTTCTGTTGTCTAATAGCCACCCAGTTTGTGGCGTTTTGTTATAGCAGCTCAGACAGATGAAGACACCAACCAAAACTAATTGCACAGCAAAACCAAAAAATAAAAAGTTAATTTATTGGGTGCTGCTATATGCCAGATACTGTGCTAAAGTCTTCACCTATAGATAATTACATCTTTACGGTAACCTGGTGCTAAATATTGTTTCCCCCTTTTTGCAAATGAAGAAATTGAAGCTTAGAGAAATTAAGAAACTTACTTTAACTACTTTTAAATCCAGCTTTAAACCAGTGAGCCAGGGTGAAAACCTGGTTCTGGTTTTAGCTCAGCTTCTAATAACTACAGGCAAGTTACCTCAGCTTTCTGGATTTCAGTTTTTCTGTCTGTAAAATGGGGTGACAGGTAGGTTCGATCAAGGATCACTAAGGTCCCTTCTAGACCAGCATTCTGTGGGTCCATTGCTCACATGGACCTCACATAGCTCAAAATTGGAGGGTGGGGGGTGGATTTGAGCCCAGGCTGCATGGCTTCGGAGCCCAAGCTTTCAAGAGCCATGGTACATAGTAATCTGATAAAACTAATTCATACCAGAATGTGAACGACTGACAGGTGACTGCCTGTGGAAATTAAATCTATTTCATGATCTTGCATTGTGGAGAAGGAGTTTCAGAATCCAAAAGCAGGGGATTCAAATGCTGGTGTGTCCTAGACAGGGGAGCTCATGTTCTAGTCACTCTTAGATTATGCTGTGCAGATTACCGGGAGTTCTAACTGTTTGTCTACTAAGGAAAGAAAAGCTCAAGTTTGCCAGTGAGTTTCAAAGGGTTGGTGAATAAAAGAAAGGGGAGACGTGCTAGGCAGAGCTGATTCAGAATTTGGTTTTTGGTTTTGTAAGGAGAGAAAGATCTGTGTCTACTTGAAGGCAGAGGAAAGGTCGCAGTAGAGAAGGAATCCCTGGAGGTACACAAAAGAGAGAGAAGACATTTGAGGGGCCTGCAAATCATCAGGAGGTTGGAGGATCTAATGCATGGCAGAGGGTTTGGGATTTTCACTCTGCTGAGCAAGGTGAACCTTTTCCTGAGTGCAGAGGGAAGGTCGAGGGATAAAGGAGGGGACACGTGTTAAAATGACAAACCAGGAGGAGGAAGGGAGAGCAAGATGGTCACCTTGGTCTGCTTGGCAAGAAAATGAGGAGAGTTTCTCATCTGTCATGAGGGTGGAAAGAGCAGTCGTGAAATTAGGAGGCTCAAGCAGGAAACAGTGTCAACAGTTCAGGAGCAGATCTCTAGAGAGAAGACCTGCAGTGGGAGGCTGGAGTTGAAGTCTGTCCTTGCAAGCCTCCCGTGTTCTGTGGCATTTCTTCTTTTCTCCATCCTAACTGCAGGAAGTCCCCCTCACCTCAGGTTGGATCCTAAGTTGAGAACTCAGTGATTCCTGGCTGGATTTGACAATGCCATCTCCTCTCATTGTCCCTGTGATCTCTGCCATTCTCTTGGTCTCTTTGAGCAAGAGCCCTGATGCATCGTGAACATTTTCCTAAAGAATTTTTCCAAGTCCCAAGAAGTCCCAAGTCAGTGTCACCAAGAGGATCTCCTTCACCTGCCACTTTAGGATCACTTAAAACATAATGGTGGACAAAACTGTCCTGGAAACCTGAGCATTCAGACATTTACAGGATAAGGGCTGTCCCTCACTGGGTTTCTTTCCAATATTTTAGGAGATGGGGAAGAAGATGAAGGTGATGAAGACACGTTGGACAATGCAGTCAGGGGCCCTGGGCCCAAGGGGCCAGTTGGGACAGTGTCAGAAGCTCAGCTTGCTCGGAGGCTCACCAAAGTAAAGAACAGCAGGCGGATGCTATCCAATAAGCCACAGGACTTCCAGGTAGGAATGGCCTGGGGCTCTGCATCTTTGTTTAATCTTCAGATTGCCCATTTTCTGACAATTGTGGTGATGTTTCAGTGATATTTCAATGGACAGTGGCTCAGCTAGTAAAAAGAGATGTCAGTGCGTAAATCCAATAAGAAAAGCTCTCCATCTTTCTTCTGCAGGCACAAATGGGTTTAGTCTGGCCAGATGATGGTCTTCAGAGAAATAAAACCATGATTCTCCTTCCCTTTGGTGGAAAGAAATAGCTAATCAAATAGTAGAAGCGCAAACACTGTTTTTCGTAGCTCTGGGCACTGTCTTAGACTTGGGAGGCAGCCATGGAGTGAGTTGGTTCATCACCAGGCTCATCAGGACCAGGTGCATTGCTGGAGTCTGACCTCTACCCCGCCCTGCTCTTTCCCAGGCCAGCTTTGAGCGATTTCATCTCTGCAACTGCTCTTGGTCTCTATAACCCAACCCCAGTTCCCATCTTGGGAATGATCCTAGGCGGCCCCGCCCAATTGGTAGCACCTGGTACACCACAGAGCTGTCCCGGGTTAGCAATCCTGATAGGTGCACGGAATGAAGAAGCACCTGAGGATGCTTTTAAACCACGTACTGGAAAAGGATTGGTAGCCTCCCGCTTCTGTGCTGCAGATCCGCGTCCGAGTGATTGAGGGCCGACAGCTAAGCGGCAACAACATAAGACCTGTGGTCAAAGTTCATGTCTGCGGCCAGACACACCGAACAAGAATCAAGAGAGGAAACAACCCATTTTTTGATGAGGTAAAGGGGTTGAGAGGGCATGTTTCTGCTCGTGAGTCCCACAGGAGAGGGAAACACGGGAGCAGCTTCACTGGTGAAGACATCAGAGGAACAAAATTAGGCGTGACCATGTGAACACTGGGCAGAGTCTTGGAAACAGCCCTGGAGTGTAAGCTTCATGGTAAACCCACTTCTGCATGCTGGAGAAGGAGAAATGGATAAGTAATCAATATAGCTTTTTTTTTTTTTTTTTTTTTTTTTTTTTTTTTTTGAGACAGAGTTTTGCTCTCGTTGCCCAGGCTGGAGTGCAATGGTGCAATCTCGGCTCACTGCAACCTCCACCTCCCAGATTTGAGTGATTCTCCTGCCTCAGCCTCCCAAATAGCTGGGACTACATCCATGCACCACCACACCTGGCTAATTTTGTATTTTCAGTGGAGACAAGGTTTTACTGTGTTGGTCAGTCTGGACTCAAACTCCTGACCTCAAGTGATTCACCCACCACCAAAGTGCTAGGATTACAGGCATGAGCCACTGTGCCCAGCCAGCATTTATTTAACTAAATAAAATTGTTCACTTGGGACAACTTAAAAGATATCTAGCTTTTAGATACCTAAAAGCTAAATGATGTGAAGATCCAAGGCTAAGCAGGTAGGGGATACACCCTGTAATTCCAACACTCAGGAGGCTGAGATGGGAGGAGTGCTTGAGCCCAGGAATTCAAGACCAGCCTGGTCAATATTAGTGAGATGCCTTTGAAAAAAAAAACAAAACACCTGGTCCCCTCTGTTGGTGGTTCTCAGAGATGCTGTTGCCTTTCTGGTGTTTTTGTGACAATTTTTGTTGATCCCTTCCTGATGAACCCTTTCGACTCTTATGATAGAGCATGTGATGTCTCATATCTACCTTTGCTTTTTCTAATTAGCATTGTGTCTCTGAGGGCCAACTCTCTGTGACTAAGTAATCCAGTTTTTTAGAGGTGTCAAAACATACTTGGCTGCAAAAATAATATAGGTTAAAGGAAAACAATTATTAGCACACAGGGGCTTTGTTTATTTTGCTGTCCCATACTAAGTTTCTTGTTTTTTCTAAGACAGAGCCTCTCTCTGTTGCTCAGGCTGAAGCGTGGTGGTGCGATCTCGGCTCACTGTAACTTCTGCCTCCCAGGCTGAAGCAGTCTTCCCACCTCAGCCTCCCAAGTAGCTGGGACCACAGCCACTCACCACCACACTCAGCTAATACTTGTATTTTTAGTAGAGATAGTTTCACCATGTTGCCTGTGCTGGTGTCGAACTCCTGGCCTCAGGTCCTCCACCCACCTAGGCCTCTCAAAGTGCTGGGATTACAGACATGTCCCGTCTCCCATACTGAGAACTAGCCTGTTCTATTGACCTCTTTTATAACACTCCTCAAAAATATGCGATACTTTAACTATCATCTCAAATGCCACAAAACTCCATGACTGGGCTGTGTGGAGAAATGATATATTCGGGGAACTTTGTAGAGTCCTGCCCAGCTGTGCGGAGGAGACACATTTCTGGGATTCCTCAGCCGGTGTCTCCTGCTCTGTTCTCTAGCCCAGGCCTTTCTTATCACACTTCCTCTTCGTTCCCTATAGCTTCTCATTTCAGCCCTGGCTTTTGACCTTTTTTTTTTCCTACCTCTTTATTCAGAAAAGAAATGGTTTCTTCCATGTAGCATTTTTTTTCTTTTTTTTGAACCGGAGTCTAGCTCTTGTCCCGCAGGCTGAAGTGCAGTGGTGCGATCTCAGCTAACTGAAACCTCTGCCTCCCAGGTTCAAGCAATTTTTCTGCCTCAGCCTCCCGAGTAGCTGGGATTACAGGTGCCTGCCACCATGCCTGGCTAATTTTTGTATTTTTAGTAGAGACAGGGTTTCACCATGTTGGCCAGGCTGGTCTCAAACTCCTGACCTCGTGCTCCGCCCACCTTGACTTCCCAAAGTGCTGGATTACAGGTGTGAGCCACTGCGTCTGGCTCCATGCAGCATTTCTATTTCTTCCTCTTTGTTCAAGCTGGCTCCCAGCTCCAAAGGCCCCATTTTCTTCTCATTCTCCCCCTCAGAGGAATCACAGACAACAGCATGCAAGCAAGTATAGTAGTATACACGTTCACACTAGAGGTAGGGTCTGCACTGAGATGGGCACTGGAAATTGACTTCAGGGAAGGCTGAGAGTGATTCACATTGGAAGGCAGGACTGGATGGGGAGGGGAGGAAGCATGATTCTTGGTGGACGACTTGGCCTAACACATAAGGCCTGCCGATAATGCAGGCTTCCTGTTGACTCAGCTACATTCTTAGGAGCCCAGCAAACACCTCCACCTTCCTCGGAATTTCCCCATTTTAATGAGTTTGAGATTAGATCTCTTGGCAAAAAGGAAGACCAGTACATAAATCAATAAAAAAATTTTATGGGATAGGAGAAACAAAAGTAAGATGATAAAAACAAATATGTATATAAAAGAGGTTTACTAAAAAAATTTCTAGCCTGGCCAGGCATGGTGGCTCACGCCTGTAATCCCAGCACTTTGGGAGGCAAAGGTCAGTGGATCGTCTGAGATCAGGAGTTCAAGACCAGCCTGGGCAACATAGTGAAACCCCATTTCTTCTAAAAATCCAAAAAATTAGCTGGGTGTGGTGGTACACACCTGTAGTCCTAGCTACTCAGGAGGCTGAGGCAGGAGAATCACTTAAACCTGGGAGGCAGAGGTTGCAGTGGGCCAAGATCAGGCTACTGCACTCCAGCCTGGGTGACAGAGCAAGACTCTGTCTCAAAACAAAAAATTAGCTGGGCATGGTGGTGGGTGGCTGTAATCCCAGCTACTTGGGAGGTTGAGGCAAGAGAATTGCTTGAACCTGGGAGACAGAGGTTATAGTAAGCCAAGATCGTGCCACTGCACTCCAGCCTGGACTACAGAGTGAGACTCTGTCTCAAAAATAAATAAATCCTATATATATCTTTTTAAACCAAGTAATATTAATCTTGTTATCACCAATAGTGGGAACAAAATGATATGGTATCCTCATGTGATAAAACAGAAGTAATCAACATCACCTTTGTCAGGCCAATTTGCATCCAACACTGAGGAAACATGAATACAAATCTAGACTGTGGGATATTTTACAAAACAGTGGGCATGGTGGCTCACACCTGTAATCCCAGTACTTTGGGGGGGCCAAGGCAGGAGGATCACTTAAGGCCAGTAGTTCAAGACAAACCAGAGCAGCATAGTGAGACTTCATCTCTATTTAAAGAAGAACAAAAAACAAAAAAAGGAAATAACACTCTTCTATATAAAAGGAAGCAGAAGAGACAAAAAAAACCCCAATGCAATGTATGATTCTTGCATAAATCCTGTATCTCTTTGAAAAGCTAAGAGTTTTTTTGCGAGGACAATTGGAAAAATTTGAAAATTGACCATATGTTAGATGTGAGGTTTCTTGGTTATGATAATGGTATTGTAATTATATAGGAAGATGTCCTTGCTCTTAGGAGATGCATGTAAATGTATTCTGAAGGGGTGAAGTGATATCTAAAGCTTTCTTACAAATAGTTCAGTTTAAAAAAGAGAAAGTTAAAGCAAATGTCCAAAAAGGGTAACAACTGGTGAACAAAGGTGAAATGTGGTCTTTATTTTATCATTCTTTCAGCTTTCTTGTAGATGAGAAATATTTCTAAGTAAAACATTGGAGGAAAAAGTCTCAGTTGGAATAAGTGCTCACTCTTTTCCTTTTAGGATTAACATTTATTAGCCTAACATGGTTAAACCTCCCATACACCTTATATTCATCTCCCAGTAATCAACCTTCTTTTTTTTTTTTTTTTTTTTTTTTTTGAGACGGAGTTTCACTCATGTACCCAGGCTGGAGTGCAATGGCGCGATCTCGGCTCACCGCAACCTCCGCCTCCTGGGTTCAGGCAATTCTCCTGCCTCAGCCTCCTGAGTAGCTGGGATTACAGGCACGCACCACCATGCCCAGCTAATTTTTTGTATTTTTAGTAGAGACGGGGTTTCACCATGTTGACCAGGATGGTCTCGATCTCTTGACCTCGTGATCCACCCGCCTCGGCCTCCCAAAGTGCTGGGATTACAGGCTTGAGCCACCGCGCCCGGCCAATCAACCTTCTTAAAATTAGCTTTTACAATGTGCTCAGTATTGACTTTGCTGAGGCACTAACTTAGTCTAATGGGCAAAGTTGGCTTTATAGGTGCTTTCTTGGAGTACTATTAGAGTCACTAGACACAAATAATAGAACTAAAAATATTAGAGAAGTTTAAAATACACACTCCAGGTCATGCCAGCTCTAAGCACTCATTTTAGTAAGCATTGCTACATGAAATCACCTTGGTTCCCTGTTTTGAAACAGCCTCTTCCCATATTGCCCTGGCTGGCCTGGAACTCCTGGGTTCAAGCACTCCTCCCATCTAAGCCTCCTGAGTGTTGGGATTACAGGGGTGTATCCCTGTACCTGCTTAGCCTTGGATCTTTACATCGTTTAGCTTTTAGATATCTAGTTCCAAGTGAACAATTTTATTTAGTTAAGTAAATACCATATTTGTTACTTACCCCTTTCTCCTTTTTTCAAACATGCAGAAGTGGGTTTACCATGAAGCTGAAACTCCAGGGCCTTTTCCAAAGCCTTGCCATGTGTTCACATGGTCAAACCTAATTTTGAATTTGTGTTTTGTACTTTTTTAGGGGGACCCACAAAATTATAGCATCAGATCTCACTAAACTTGAATCCCCTGTTGACATTTACGCATCTTCTCTATTGTTTTGGCAGTTGCTTTTCTACAATGTCAACATGACCCCTTCTGAATTGATGGATGAGACCATCAGCATCCGGGTAAGGATCAGCAAGTGGGAAGGTACTGCTCACTCACTGCCAGTCAAAGCCAATAATTGCTTCACTGCTCTTCTTTCTTCCAGGTTTATAATTCTCACTCTCTGAGAGCAGATTGTCTGATGGGGGAATTTAAGGTGGGTAACAACAGTCTGCTTCAGTCAACTTACAGAAAATGAGAACTTTCATGATAGAAATCTGATTCCTGTGTACCCATCTTGGTGGCATCTTGGGAATGTGTAAGGGTTCAGCATGATGATGCTTGCTGAAGGCTGCTTGGGGCTTGTTTGTTTCCAAAGTTTAACACTGAACAGAGCTCCAAAGCAAGATGCCCTGAAGCTACCCCACCAGGGCCCTTCCTAGGGTTCCATGTGGTTGGAGGCAAGTCCACTGCCACCAAGGGAAGGGTGGTTGACCATGGCAAGAAGCCCACCATCTGCCTGCACTTACTGGGGGTCCCAGAGCTCCATCTGCAAAACCAATTACGATAAATCCAGAGTGTGAAAGGAAAGCCAAGCAAGACAAGATGGTGAGGGTGCTTCTCTAAGTAACTCTCACTGGAATGAAAGGACAAATACTTGGTTGGCTTCTTCCCAGCAGTTCTACATGGAATAAGCTGTCTGTCCAAGAAAGGAGCTCCGGTCACTAGAAGTCCTAGAGGCTGACCTGGGTCAAACAAATACCCTGTCTGCCACCAAGTAGCCACATGTCCCAGGGGAACTCAGCCTCTCTGATTGTTAGTTTCTTCATCTGTAAATTGGGATCACTGAGAAAATTAAATGAGATAGTATGTGTAAAGTACCTAGCACAGCACCTGGCACATTGAAGTACCCAATCAATGGTTACATTAATAGTATCATTAGCTGGAGAAGGAGGAGGAGAATTGGACAGGAAGTTGGGCCCGGTGAATTTCTGTAGGATGACCAATGGTCCCACTTTGTCTGGGACTTTAATGGTAAACTGAGAATGACCCAAGAAAACTGGGACATACTGGTCACTCTGCTTCCATGGTCCCTTCCAGCTCTAAGACCAGCTCATTCATGCAGTAGTGACTTACTGAGGGTCTTTTATGTGCCACACATCGGACACAACACTGGGGATACAGACAGGATAAGACGGAAATGTTGAATCTCAAGGAAATTTAAGTGTAATCAACATATTACATTAAAATATAATAATGATGGTGTCTTTAAAGTGACTAGACTGATTTTAAAATCTACTTAGACTGCTTTCGATTGTTTTCTCAGATTGATGTTGGATTTGTTTATGATGAACCTGGTAAGTAATGTTCTCCCCATCCATTTGAAGTCTTAAATTAATTCCTTCTAACCTGAAGACAATTCTAGGAATCAAGACAATTTGGGGGGGGATCAAAGAATTAAAGTCAAAGGAAATTTTTAAAAAAACATTTTCTTAATGAGGGAGAGGAAAGGATGCTTAGCGGGAATAAATAATAGTAGCTTAGTACAAATGTCTAAATTTTTATCTTAACATTCAAAATAGATGATTTCTATGTTTTGTGAGGATGTTTTGATCTTAACGTGAAATTATAAAACTAGTTGGTACAGCTTAGAGGGTCTTGTTTGAGTTACACGAGGACGGGACGGTGGGGGTGGGGTGTGGGGAGCGTGTAGAACAGAAGACATGGCACTGGAGACTCATCTGGGGAATTTGGTGGGTCATGAAGAGGCTGCCCAGAAAATGCAGCTTATCTTATGGCAGAGGGATCACAAACCTATCAGTGTCTCCTTAACATAGCCCTTTCCTTTTACTCCTTCTCTATTTTAGGCCATGCTGTCATGAGAAAGTGGCTTCTTCTCAATGACCCGGAAGATGCTAGTTCAGGTTCTAAAGGTTATATGAAAGTCAGCATGTTTGTCCTGGGAACCGGAGATGAGCCTCCCGTGAGTCCCTACATTCTCTGCTTTTTACACTTCTCACTAAAAAAGAAGACCAAGAGTGAAGCATGTGGGTGTGGGTAATTGTGAAATGGAACACAGCTTCTCATCAGTACCCTCTGACTCCCCCTATTATTCAGAAGCTGTTCTTTTTTTTTTTTTTTTTTTTTTTTTTTTTTTTTTTGAGACGGAGTTTCACTCTTGTTACCCAGGCTGGAGTGCAATGGCGCGATCTCCGCTCACCGCAACCTCCGCCTCCTGGGTTCAGGCAATTCTCCTGCCTCAGCCTCCTGAGTAGCTGGGACTACAGGCACGCGCCACCATGCCCAGCTAATTTTTTGTAGTTTTTTAGTAGAGACGGGGTTTCACCATGTTGACCAGGATGGTCTTGATCTCTTGACCTCGTGATCCACCCGCCTCGGCCTCCCAAAGTGCTGGGATTACAGGCTTGAGCCACCGCGCCCGGCCTCGCTGTTCTTTTCTTCATCACGGAATTATCATTCCAGCTCACTTAGGTTCCTATCTGGTGTCTACGAGTGATCATTTAATTGAGAAAAGATGCATGTGTTTGGTGTGTTTTTTTGTTTTGTTTTGTTTTTTTGAGAAGGAGTCTTCTTCACCCAGGCTGGAGTGCGATGTGCAATCTCGGCTCACTGCACCCTCTGCTTCCCAGGTTCAAGCAGTTCTCCTGCCACAGCCTCCCAATTAGCTGTGATTACAGGCATGTGCCAGCATGCTTGGTTAATTTTTGTATTTTTAGTAGAGATGGGATTTCACCATGTTGGCCAGGCTGGTCTTGAACTCCTGACCTCAAATGATCCGCTTGCCTCAGCCTCCCAAAGTGCTGGGATTATAGGCATGAGCCACCGTGCCCACTGATGCATGTATTTTTATAATGTCCTTGCATCATTAGAAAGGCTGCTTTTATCTAGAGAGCATGCCTTAGTTGCAGAATTAGGCATTGCTACCTAAATGGTTAGTGATTCTAGGAAATTGGGTGGCAAACTGCAGAATAGTAAGTGGCCGGAGAGAAATTGAAGGGACATCAGGAACACACACACACACACTCTCTCTCTCTTACTATTTGATGCTCATAAAATGACAGAATGACACAGAAATATATGAGCATCGATTTTTGTGGAGCAGTTTTGAGGTTGAAGGAAAACTGGTGGTTGATGGCAGGCTGGACTCTTAAGTCCCAAACACAGGAAATTCTAAAGGAAATGTTTCTGATTGGTTTCATGTTATAAGCATTAACTTGGCTTTTTCCATGTGCTGCTTTTCTATATGTATAATTTAAATCATGTGCCCCTAATAGCCTGAGAGACAAGATCGTGATAATGACAGTGATGATGTGGAGAGTAATTTGTTACTCCCTGCTGGCATCGCCCTTCGGTGGGTGACCTTCTTGCTGAAAATCTACCGAGCTGAGGACATCCCCCAGAGTATGTATCAATTTAATCTTGTCCCAGAATTGTCGGTTATCTGCATGATGAGGTGTGGTAAAATCAAACTCTGAATAGTGATCGGTGTCCCTATACTACATTTTTCTTCTGAAAGGGCTTCATGGACTTATTTTCATTCATTCTGGCACCGTTGAAAGCTACCTAGCAGGTTCATGGTTCCTGATCCTGTTCCTTGTTGAGTACCTGCCTTTGGCCCATTTGGCTCTCTCTCTCTTCTTCCATCAATGTTTTATATCTCCTCTTTACCCTAGAGGATGCTAAAGAGACATGAGCAGTCAGCACTTCCAACCCCTTTCATCCCAAATGAAAGTGTGAACAAATCAATGTGTTTGCTCTCCAGCTATTAAAAATAGCTGAAATTAGCTGGGTGTGGTGGCAGGTGCGTGTAATCCCAGCTAATCAGGAGGCTGAGGCATGAGAATCACTTGAACCCAAAAGGTGGAGGTTGCAGTGAGCTGAAATCATACCACTGCACTCCAGCCTGGGCAACAGAGTGAGATTCCATCTGGGGAAAAAAAAAAAAAAAAAAGCTGAACAAAGGGTAGTAACATCCCAATGACTAGAAGTCTGCCACTATTGTATTATGAAATATATTCAGCAAAAGACTGGATGCATGTAAGGGAATCACTTCTAGTGATTCCATTTATAGGGACTAGTCTGGTTATCCCTCTGTCACTGCTGATGGCCCAGCTTCCTATCTGCCTTGCTGGGCCTGTATGCTTCTTGCTGGGCTCTGGGACATAGGACCCTTCTCCAAGTCCCCAGGAGGCTGCATCCACTATACAGGCCATGGATCTCTTCAGGATCTGCTACTTTTCTTGGGAATCCTTTTCCTTTTCTTTTAAGACTCTATGGTCTTAAAAGATGGTACTGTCAGGCCTCCCCATACCTATCTTTCTCTCAAAAATGTCAAATAGGCCAGGTACAGTGGCTCATGCCTATAATCCCAGCACTATGGAAGGCTAAGGTAGGAGGATCACTTGAGGCCAGTAGTTCAAAACCAGCCTGGATAACATAGCAAGACCTCTGTCTCTATTTGTCTTTTTTTTTTTTTTTTTTTTAAAGAAATACGTCAAATGAAGTATAAACTAAAATCCTGATCTCTATTTACTTTTTAGTTTACTCAACTATAGATTGTAGTTGATTAAGTGTTTTATTTGTGCCGGGCACGGTGGCTCATGCCTGTAATCCCAGCATTTTGGGAGGGCGAGGTGGGCGGATCACCTGAGGTCAGGAGTTCAAGACCAGCCTGACCAACATGGAGAAACCCCATCTCTACTAAAAATACAAAAAATTAGCTGGGCATGGTGGCACATGCCTGTAATCCCAGCTACTTGGGAGGCTGAGGCAGGAGAATGGTTTGAACCTGGGAGGTGGAGGTTGCAGTGAGCAAAGATCACACCATTGCACTCCAGCCTGGGCAACAAGAGCAAAACTGTCTCAAAAAAAAAAAAAAAGAAAAACAAAAGTGTGTTATTTGTGATTTTGCCAGATTTTCTTGAATTTCTCTGAAAAAGTCAGACTAGGCCTATAACATTTTAACCTTTAAAGCACCTTTCTCCCAATTGAAAAGAGCATTTTTTGTTTGTTTGTTTGTTTGTTTTGAGACAGTCTTACTCTGTCGCCCAGGTTGGAGGCTGGAGTATCGTGACTTGATCTTGGCTAACTGCAAGAGTCAAGTGACTCTCATGCCTCAGCCTCCCGGGTAGCTGGGATTGCAGGCTTGTGCTGCCACACCTGGCTAATTTTTATTTTATTTTATTTTGTTTATTTTTTCAGTTGGAGTCTCGCTCTGCTGCTAGGCTGGAGTGCAGTGGTGCAGTTTTGGCTCACTGCAATCTCTGTGTCCCAGGTTCAAGCGATTCTCCTGCCTCAACCTCCAGAGTAGCTGGGATTACAGGTGCATGCCACCACACCCAGCTAATTTTTGTATTTTTAGTAGAGATGGGTTTCACCATGTTGGCTAGGATGGTCTTGATCTTCTGACCTTGTGATCCGCCCTCTTCAGCCTCCCAAAGTGCTGGGATTATAGGCGTGAACCACTGCGCCAGGCAAAGATCAAGTCTTGACATAACAATTTATAAATTTATTTTTCAAGGTACTCCTGTTGACTTTAAAACTTCGTGGAAAAAATATTCTTTCTCTCTCAACTAAGACCAAAAGGATTTCTCCTACTAGTGCTTGCCACCCATGAGAACAATTCTTGTTGCAACTATTTGTTTTGTTTTTGAGACGGAGTCTCATTCTATTGCCCAGGCTGGAGTGCAGTGGCGTGATCTTGGCTCACAGCTCACTGCAACCTCCATCTCCTGGGTTCAAACAATTCCCCTGCCTCAGCCTCCCAAGTAGCTGGGATTACAGGAGCCCGCCACTGCACCCAACCTAATTTTTTTTTTTTTTTTTTTTTGAGATGGAATCTGCCTCTGTCACCCATGCTGGAGTGCAGTGGCCATGATCTTGGCTCACTGCAACCTCCACCTCCTAGATTCAAGTGATTCTCTTGCCTCAGGCTCCTAAGTAGCTGGGATTACAGGCATGTACCGCCATGTGCAGTTAATTTTTGTATTTTTAATAGAGATGGGGTTTCACCATGTTGGCCAGGCTGGTCTTGAACTCATGACTTCAGGTGATCCACCCACCTCGGCCTCCCAAAGTGCTAGGATTACAGGTGTGTGCCACTGCACCCAGCCTAATTTTTGTATATTTAGTAGAGACGGGGTTTTACCATGTTGGCCAGGTTGGTCTCAAACTCCTGGGCTCAAGTGATCCTCCTGCCTCAGCCTCCTAAATTGCTGGGATTACAGACGTGAGCCACAGTGCTGAGCCTGTTGCCACTATTTTGATGTATAAGATAACTTTTAAAATCTTGCCAAATAATTTCTGCTGTTTTAAGAGAATCAAATTTAATTTCTGCTGTATGACTATTACTTTCCAGTGGATGATGCCTTCTCGCAGACAGTAAAGGAAATATTTGGAGGCAATGCAGATAAGAAAAATCTTGTGGATCCTTTTGTGGAAGTTTCCTTTGCTGGAAAAAAGGTTTGTACATGATCTAAATGCAGATGCTGCTAGGAATAAATATTTAAAACCACTGTGCTTTCCTTGGAGTGAATTCCTGCTTACTCTTTGTTCAGATAGCCCCCTGATGAGCCGGGCACTCTGCAGGAACACAGATTATCTGAGTCCAAACATGCCAGACTTCTCCACAGGTTTATTTTGGAGTGGAAAGTATGCAGAACGCAAATTACAAAATTCAGTCTTTTGAGAGATTAGAATAGAGAAAGCTACCACTGGATTTCTGGAATTACTTTTCAGGTCCAAACATCATCTTCATCTTGGGCAAGCTCCCTGGCCAGCCACACCCATCCCTGGTAAATGTTGTGGGTTATAGACCCCCCAGTGCCCTGCTGTCCCCTCCTGTCATGTTTCTCACCTTCCATGCTCCAGGGGACTGCTGAAATCACAGAATGGGAGTGGGCCCCTGAAAAAATCTGGGAGACTCTTGGCATAGGGACAGCTATAACCATTACTTTTACCTACAGAGACGGTCAAAGATAGGAGAGTTGAGAGTTGAGTGCGATTCTACAGTAGAATAACAGCACAGCATGGACAGTTATACACGGAAAGAACTAGCATCTTGTATGTGTTTGAACCATACAGTTATGAAAGGAAGATTTGGCAAACCACATACACACACACATGACTGGCACTTTTTTCTAAAAGATTCAGTGGGTATGGTGGAAAAGCCTTTAGCTCTGGGGCAAAATGAGGCCCGCATTAAATTCAGGCTTTACCCCACTTCATAGGCAGGTGAATCGCTTACCCTTCTGAGTTTCCATTTCCTGAACTACAAATGGAGATAATAATCATCACATAGGATTGTTGAGAGTTTTTACTCACTCAAAAAGTCATTAAGTACCAGATTCTGTCCCATGTGCTAGGATATAGAAATGAACACGCAGGAATAGAAGAGACAGACAAACAAGCAAACAAGAAATGAAATAATTTCAAACGGCGTCCAGTATTACAGAGAAAACAAAGCAGGGACAAGAAGTGATTGGTGCAGGGGAGGGGTGTTTATCCAGGTTTACAGGTAAGACCCCCTTGAGAAAGTGACAGTTGATACACAGAGGCCAGAATATGCAGAGACCCGGGGAGGGAGGCATCCAGGCAGGGAGAAGGGCGATGGAAGGTCCCAAGGAGGAAAATCTTAGCAGGGAAGGCTGCCCATGTGGCTGCAGTGGAGTCAGCGAGGGGGAAAAGCTAGGAGGTTAGAGAGAAATGAATTTGGAACAGTAGAGTTTCATCAGCCCAGGGAGGGATCTGGGCTTTATTCGAGATGTACTTTGAGAGTCCACTGAAGGTGTTACACAGAGAAGTGACATGAAAGTCAGGGGACAAGAGAAGCTGTGGAGTTCAGATAGACCATGCAGGCATCCCGGGGAGAATGGCTTCAGGATCTGCATGAAGACTGAAGTATCAGGGTGTGGCTGATTTGGGTGTGGCTGATTCTGGTTTGAGCCTGAATGAAGAGTGATGGAAAGACTGGCACAGGATCCAGTTTGGGGTAGGGGACAGGGAGGCTGGCAGGCAGGATCAAAAGATCTGTCTAGATGTGTTAATGGTAGATGCTTTGCAAATGGTATGTAACAATTGCTCTATAAACCTTATCTCTTGCTTTGTTACATTAATCTAATGTTAGAAATCCGACAACTGAAAACTAATGAAAAAGGGTTAAAAACAAGCTTCTAGTGCATCGAAACAGCAATGATTAATATTAAACCCATGTTATGTTTTACAAATCAAGAAAAATAAAGTTTAACCAGGTTTCTAAGTATATAAGTAAACTGCTAAAGCATAATCTAGTAAGCATATATTGTAAACTTTTAGAAATTAGAAACTTGAAAACCTACAGCTTTGCTTTGGTGATTTTGCAGGTTTGTACAAACATAATTGAGAAAAATGCAAACCCTGAGTGGAATCAGGTCGTCAATCTTCAGATCAAGGTTTGACTTTCTTTTCTTTTTGAAAAAGTAAGAACACTTGAATAATTACTAAATTATTGTGAAATAACTATTTTTTCTGTTTTTTTTTATAGTTTCCTTCAGTGTGTGAAAAAATAAAACTAACAATATATGACTGGTGAGTTAAAATAGACACACATCTAATTCAACATAAAAGAATTAAACATTTGGGTCAGTGCAAAACATTACTCTGGATGGTCTAACTCTTATTTTCTGGCATTTTGCTTTCCTTCCAGAGGAAAGGATAAATCGCACCTGGAACTGGGTGTTTTCTTAAAACAAAATTTAATAATAGTGTTATTGCAAAACAAGCTTTGAATATTTCGGTTCAACTGCTCGTAAACAAAAGAAGCAGAATGTGATCTGAAAATGCCCCAAGATAAGAAATCAGGAATTTAAATATCTTTAGGCTGTCCAGAATAGACTTCGGAAATACAGTCAACCATTTCTTGGGAGGAATCACCAAACATTCTAAGAGCAATACACTGTTACTGCTAAAAAAGAAAATAGGAAAACTACCTCAGTGAAGGCAAGGAAAAAAAGTCCTTGAAATGTTCTGACGGAATTTTTACTAGACCAGCCTCCTAGCACTGATTGGCCATAATGAGACCATTCTTGGAATGTCCTAGTTGGATGGAGCATTCAACTGGCACCCTTAGCTCCCTGAGAGTGGAAACATGGCAAATATCATTACTATCATCATGCTCATCAGCACTATCATAATTATGTAATGTGCCGATAATTAATAAATTTTATGACAATGGTATTGAGTGTGGCCATAGGCACATCCCTTGGCCTCTGTGTAAAACTGCAGTTTCATAACTTCAGAATAAATTACCTGACTAGATCAGTGTTTCTAAAGGGTGGTTGGAGGACCATCTGTGTGAGAATCAATTGGGGTATACTCATAAATATAATCTCTTCGCCCCACTCTAGGCTTATCGAATTAAAAATGTGGGCAGGAGATGAGGGTGAGAAGTTTCTAGTTGATTACTAAGTACAATAAAGTTTGAGGCTCACTGGACATGATTATTATTTTGAAGTCTGGGGTATTTTCCAGCTCTAACTTTTTAAAAATTGTTGAAATGAAGACATATCTTTATAGATGGAGCCCTTAACCTCTTTTGTTTTACACAGGGACCGTCTTACTAAAAATGATGTAGTTGGAACAACGTATCTACACCTGTCCAAAATTGCTGCCTCTGGTGGGGAAGTGGAAGGTAAGTCACTCAACAGATCTGGAGTAAGACTGGATACAGAACTTCTGGAGAAAAAAATAAACTGAGGTAGCCACCTTGCAATAGGTTTGGTTTCTTAGAAGCGAAGTGTGATGAACCTCATGAACCGTTTCAATGGTGTTTTGGTGATGGCCTGGAAAACAAGAATGGAAACCACTAACGGTTTGAAGATTTTCAGCTTTCTTGCTCCCATCCAAAACTTTTTTTCCCAATAGCGATTTTATGAAATTTTTGTGTCAATACAGAGAGCTAGCACCTTATTTTTTTTTGAGTGATATTGACCCAAGTCCACCCAAATATAAAATAATACTCCCTTTTCAACTGATTCCCTTGGCAGGAGCAATAAGGTCAGATGCCAATGAATCATGTAATCCTCACTCCCTAAGATAATACGGATTTGGTTTTCGTTCTCCCAAGCACTGGTAGCCAACACATTGTTCTTTCTGTTGTTTCCCAAACACTTTCCTTGAGAAGCACTTGCCTGTACCTGGCATTATGGTTTTGTGCATCTGCCAGAAATTGTAATAGTGAATGAAGGAAAGAAGTTAAGATGATAAAAGAAAAAATTAATGTTAACACAGTAATACCAGCAACTTATTTTTTTGTGACCAAAACAAAAATTCCTATAATTGCCAATAGATTAAGCATATGGAGAGATTAAACACATGAAACAAAGTGAGAGACTTTGAGACAAAATTTTGTCTTGGGGAACTCAAGGTTCTTCTCATCCTTATCTTGTTTAAGGTATTTTATAGGTTTTGAAAAAACACTGTTAATCCAAGCAATGGAAAACATAAATAAGAACCTGGTTATATATGTATGTATGTATGTATGTATGTTGCATTAGATACTAGAGAGAAGGTGAAGAAGATATTAGATATATGGTGAAGAACATATAGATTTCCTCCCTCAAGAAGGAAAAGAAAAGAAAAGCAATCAGAAGACAAGGTGGTGCACAAAGGAGATATAGTACAAATATAGTTATATGGCTGGGCGTGGTGGCTCATGTCTATAATCCCAGCACTTTGGGAAGCCAGGGAGGGCGGATCACTTGAGGCCAGGAGTTTGAGACCAGCCTGACCAACATAGTAAAACTCCATCTCTACTAAAAATAAATACAAAAATTAGCCAGGTGTGGTGGTGGGGGCCTGTAATCCCAGTTACTTGGGAGGGTGAGGCAGAAGAATTGCTTGAACCTGGGAGACAGAGGTTGTAGTGAGCTGAGATTACACCATTGCACTTCAGCCTGGTGACAGAGCAAGACTCCATCTTGAAAAAATAAATAAATAAATAAAAGATTATACATGACATTAAGCAAATGGTAGAGGGTCAGAAAGAGATTCTATCTGAACGTTCTCTGCTGAGTAGCATGGTGATCATGACACTGGAGCTGCAATGAAGGAAATGTAATCATGGCCCTTTCGTTTCCTCTGCAGAGAGTAATATATATGTGGTTGCTAGAATGTAAGCACTATTTATTGTATTTTGATTTTTAAAATTTAACTGACAGCCAAAGCTCTGAACAGGCATAAATGCCATCACCCATTACAGTGTGAAAGTAGGGAAGATAGAGATGAGAAGTGGAAGGAGGAAGGGGAGCGGGGGCGGGAGTGCTAATAGCCTCTTCTTTTTAAGTCAGGAATCTAAATGTGACTGTAGATGGCATCACAAAGGTAACCATCAGAGGAAATAAAAATCATGCTGTAACTACATGGGGGGAAGGTAAAAATGACTAAAATGCATCCATTGTTCATGAGAAGCCATTAAATAATATCTAAAGATAATTATTCAGAAATACTGGCATAAGCATTTTGCTTAGTGACATGGTGGTAACACCCAGAACTAAAACCAGAAATTGCTACAAGCAATTTTAGCTTCTGTCTCTGAGACCACTCATTGCAGGCCCTGCAGACCATGGGGTTAGAGGGCCTTAAAATAACAATGAGCTGTCAACATCGCCCTCCCCCTACAAAGAAACAAACCATGCTTTCAATCAAATAATGTGCAGTAAACACCAGGCCTTTGCTTATACAGCCTCAGGCTATATTTACTTGGATTTTCTGATGTTGGTCCCAACTAAGCCCTAAGATGAGTAAATGTTTTATTAAAAATGTGAAGTGCTGGTAACTTCACCAGGCTCCGTTGGTGCCGGGAAGCTAGCTCTTCTGCTTACTGGCTGCCTTGGGGCTGGGTGAAATTCAGTTATTCATGTGTGGTGGTCTTGCCCATTGTCACAATTTAACCAATGAGAATTGTGTGCATTACGAAAGGGTCATATGTGATTTAGATCTGAATTTGGGATTTTTCTGGTGCTGCTAAATCACTTACCTGACACTGGATTTGATTAACGTTTTCAATGTCTGTTTTATAATGCCCGTGTTTTTGTTTAACCAGTCGTATTTTTACTATATAGATTTCTCATCTTCGGGAACTGGGGCTGCATCGTATACAGGTTTATGCTTTGTAATTTTGCTTTCTATTAGATCTTGCTAGCTAATATTATCTTATTAAGAATATAACAATTGTCTTTAGAACTTTTTTTGACATTTTGCTGTCTCAACATAGTTTTACTAGAGTAATAGTTTTTGCGTAAGTGCTGTATGGTTGTCCTGCATGGCTAAGCTTAAAAGAAATATGCTAACCAGGCTTTGCTCCATGTCCCATGATTTCAGCTAAATGTACACCATGGTATTTGGCTTTATTGCAAATAATTGATTGTGAGATGTAATGTTTTCTGTTATTGTCTATGTTCAGTAGGTAGAGATAAGGAGCACTAAATCAGTTGTTCTGAAATGTATCAAGTAACTTTCCCCCAATGTCAACATGAATCTCTAGGTTGGAAAACACTGAATGTTTTTCACTTTGCACCCTGAAGATCTCCTCCTCCTCCGAAAATGAGGGATCATAACATGTCCTTTCCTTTGCACAGAACTCGTCATTTTTTGCAAGTTTGCTCAATACTGTCACACACTTGACCATCACAACTCTCCTAGGGCAGATGTTGCTGTTCACCTAATAGATGAAGACTCTGAGGTTTAGAGAGGTTATCTGTCAGATAAGCATGATTCTCCCTGCCACAGTAATCTCCCAGGGTTGTGGTAAGAGGGGAAAGAGCTATTACATAGGGGAAAGAGATATTGCATGTGGGAAAGCTTTGCAAACTCTGAAACTGTATGCAAATATAAAGTGATATCACATTATTATGTAGTTGACACAATACCCAATTCTTATTTGCTTTAAAAAATATGTTTTGTGGGCCAGGCACAGTGGCTCACGCCTATAATCCTACCACTTTGGGAGGCTGAGCAGGTGGATCACAAGGTTGGGAGAACAAGATCATCCTAGCTAATTGGTGAAACCCTATCTCTACTAAAAAGACAAAAAAATAGCTGGGCCTGGGGCACGTGCCTGTAGTCCCAGCTACTTGGGAGGCTGAGGCAGGAGAATCGCTTGAACCTGGGAGGTGGAGGTTGCAGTGAGTCGAGATGGTGCCACTACACTCCAGCCTGGGCAACAAGGCAAGATTCCGTCTCAAAAAAGGAAAAAGAGACTGGCTACAGTGGTTCACACTTGTAATCCTAGCACTTTGGGAGACCAAGGCAGGTGGATCACGAGGTCAGGAGTTTGAGACCAGCCTGTCCAATATGGTGAAACCCCATTTCTACTAAAAAATACAAAAATTAGCTGGCAGTGGTGGTGCACTCCTGTAGTCCCAACTACTCAGGATGCTGAGGTAGGAGAATCATTTGAACCCAGGAAGCAGAGGTTGCAGTCACTCGAGATGGTGCCATTGCACTCCAGCCTCGGGAACAGAGTGAGACACTGTCTCAAAAAAAAAAAAAAGGAAAAAAATCTATTTTGTTATAATCAGATTTATATGAATATTAAGTAGTCCTTAGATTTGCAGTGAACTTGGCAGATGCACAAGCACTTTATTCCTTTATTCATTTGTTTAACCAATCAATGAATATGCATGTAGTAGTGTCACATGATAGAACCAGCAGTAGAAAATCAAAATAAAACATACTGAAATCCTACCACACCCCCTGAAAAGTGATACTCTAGTCACAGAGATGTGTAGCTATGTAGGGTTGTAGAAACTGAATACAGTAGTTATTTGTAATTACTGTATATTTTATCCCCAAAACCCAAAGGGGGATTCCAAAAGGTAAAAGGCATGGAAAATATCGTTGGAAAGTAGGTTGTAGCTAGATCAGAGGAAATCCTTGATGGCCAGGCTGAAGGATTTTTGTTTTATTTTGTGAAGGCTTTTTAGCAAAGGAAGTTTGATGTGACCGCTGTGCATTAAACGGATTAGGAAACTTTGGAGGCGAGAAGACACAGCTTATGAGGGAACGGGTTTTCTTTTTCTTTCTTTTTTTTTTTTTTTGGAGATGGAGTTTCTCTCTTATCACCTGGGCTGGAGTGCAATGGCATGATCTTGGCTCATTGCATCCTCCGCCTCCTGGGTTCCAGTGATTCTCCTGCCTCAGCCTCCCTAGTAGCTGGAATTACAGGCGCCTGCCCATGCCTGGCTAATTATTTTTTTTTTTTGTATTTTTAGTAGAGGGGGTTTTGGCATGTTGGCCAGGCTAGTCTCAAACTCCTGAACCTCAGGTGATCCACCTGCCTTGGCCTCCCAAAGTGCTGGGATTACAGGCATGAGCCACCTCGCCTGGCCTAGAGAATGGGTTTTCCCAGGAGCCTATATTTAGGTGTGAGCACATAGAAGGAAAGTTCCTTCTGTTAATCCAAAACAAGACAAAAGGCTAACACACCAGAAAAGAGATTTGTTGGACAGAAATAATTCAGCCCCTGGCATTAAGCTGATGCTCAGTGGATCATTACTGACAATTTGTGTTTTAATCCCTGGGGATCTTTAACAAAAAGCAAATACACATGACAGACAACACAGTCACTCTGAGAACCAGGTGGAGGAGAGGTGGGGTTACACCAAAGGAACAGATGGGGTAGTGGAGGGTGTCCTTGTCTGAGCTTTGAAACTGAAGATCTGGGGCTAAATCTGCCAACCTGTGGGACTTTTGACAAGTCATTTCCCTTCTGTGGGCTTTGGCTTGCCCATCCATAATGTGACATGACTACGGTGCCATTGCTTTAACATCCATTCTTACATTGTTCGTCATTTCTAATTCACGGAAAGCTCTGCCTTATACCGAGTGAACCAAAGCTGATCTTGTAGCTCATAGCAGTGGTCCTCACTCTGCTTTTGGAGACAAGAGCATCCCATATGGGGCCATTGAGACTACTGAAGGCAGCTCTTATATTTCCCCACCCTCACTCACCGTTTCCCCATTTTCAGCTATTTAATTACATTGCCCCCAGTGCCCTTTATTGAGGAATTGTCTTGCTAAGACCAGGTAACAGAAATAAGGAGCATATCAAATGACCACCAGAGATAGGAAGTAATGAATGGGATTCTTCATGTCACTTAGAATATCACAAGGTCTCACAACCACAGGCAGGCAGTTCATTATTACATGTAAAAATTTAAAATATCTATCTTGTACTTTTAATAGCATCGGCCAGAGTTAGATTAAGCGACACTTGAAGATTAAATGACACTTTAGAGGAATAAATAAAGTGCATATAATATGTCATTTAAGTGACTTCCCAAAACAATATAATCTTTTACCCCAATTGGCAATGGCGTGTTTAATACAATGCCCACTATAAACTTGGAAAAACTGTGAAGGTTAACTTCAAAATCTAATTGCTCTTTTATTTAAATAGCATTATCTTTTTATAAAAATCAGTTTATCTGCACTACCCCCAAATGTTTTTATTTACTATTTAGCAATAAGAAAAGAGAAATGTGGCAAGCCTCATGGTGTTTACAACTCGCATTAATACCACTAACTCACAAATGGAGGAAAATAGTCTTACTAATAACTAATAACTAATATTTATTTCAATAGATTGAATGTTAAAAGCCTAACATCTAATGATGATGTTTCTTTCTCTCTCAGTAAACACAGGAGAAACAGAGGTAGGCTTTGTTCCAACATTTGGACCTTGTTATCTGAATCTTTATGGAAGCCCCAGAGAGTACACAGGATTCCCAGACCCCTATGATGAGCTGAATACTGGAAAGGTTGGTTTCTCCATTAAGGTTGTTATTAATGAGTGTTGGTTAATGTGATTATTTCTTCTTATAATGTCTGATCAAGTATTGCAGGATAGAAGTTTCATACTCTATCCTAAGATTTAGGACATACTCCATCTATACCCTAAGACTTAGAATGCAAACACAGGAAGAGATTGTGGAGATCATCTCACTGGGGGATGGCCAATGGCCATTTCCCCCAACTTCTATGCTTCTGGTAGACATCAATAATCAATGCTGGCTCTCTTTCTTAATAAGCCCCTGGGCTGCCTTGGAATTCTTCTCAACATCATATTTTAGGAATTTACCCAGCACTAGGCAGTGACATGCCCCTGAAACCCCTTGCTACCTTGATCTGATCAATACTTTCATTTCATAGATGAAGACATGCAAACCCAGAGATGGGAAGTGTTCTTTTTACCACAACAGAAGCCAAATGTCTTTTAGGTATCTCCCAAGGCTCAAGAAAGGAACCAAGCTAGAGAGAAAAAGCCCTGAGAGGGGAAAGGTGAAAGAATGGCTGTGGAGGTGGGGCCCTCCCTTCCTCCCCAGAAGGTTCTATTGCCAGCACTGCTGGGTATGGTGGGAGGAGTATCCACTCTTCATTTGCATGCTCAGCTGTACCCAGAACATCTTCCTCCTTTACTTCATGGCTATCCTGAGACTTGCCCTGGTTGCCAACATGGCTGCCTCCCTATTCTGAGAAGAGGAGCAGCAGGGTTAACACAGATAAACGCAGAGCTTCCCCGCTGAAATATGGTGAGGGAGACTTCGAGCCTCATCCATCCCCACCTCCCAGCCTCTGCACACTCCTTCTGGAGCTCGAGCATGGTGTGAAGGCCTCTGACCTTGGTCATAGCTAAGGTCTTTTTCAGCCCTGGCATCCCAAGGTACTCTCTGAGATCTGTCCTAAAGCCAATGGCTCTTCTTTCCAACACCAGAGACCTGAATCCAGCTGGGAGAGTGGCCAACAGATTGATTTTGAAAGTTAGGGCCATGGGAAGGAGAAACTTTTTGTGTTGTATTAGCCCAACTAGAGACACAGAATGCCTTTTGTTGTTGCTTCCTGGAGGAATAATCCTAGGTTATTGCCTTTCAGGGGGAAGGAGTTGCCTACAGAGGCAGGATCTTGGTTGAATTAACCACTTTTCTTGAGAAGACACCACCAGATAGAAAGCTTGAACCCATTTCACATGATGACCTGCTGGTTGTTGAGGTAAATGTTAGAGTGTGAATAATGCATGGTGTAGAAAAGGAGACCTCCAGGGACTGAAGGGGCAGCTGGGGGAGTAGGAGGGCAACCCAGCTCACGACGAACGCCCTCATCTGGATGTTTCTACAACAGCCCTATAAGGATTGCTTCAGCCCTTGAGATGTTAATACCCTACTGAAAACTGGCAAGAGCACTGCTACCCGAAAACTGAATGAGCTGTTCGCTAACTGGTGTTGGGGGTCATGGGGAGGTGGCCATAACAGCCACTTCTTGGTGGCACCAAGAGCTATAGGTGCCACCACTACTCATTTCCATTTGAGTAGGCTTCCCTCCTTTCGGGAGGGCAGGTGTGCTGAGGGCCCACATTGCAATGGCTGTGAACCCTGCTTCCTCCTTGAAGACAGGAAATCTTCCCGGTTGACTTCCCCAACCATTTCTGAGAAGCCCAGGTCGATGCCCATGTGTTCCACAAACCTGAATTGTTTGCCAGCACAGCCAGCTCACTGATGCCCTCCAGAATGGGTTGCAAATCACCTCCAGGGTCCCAGCCGCCCCGCGCTGCTGCTGCCCTCTGTTCTAAGGACACAAGACAGGCCCCGCCCTGCTTTCCCCACTCTACAGCAGAAACCAAACAGCAACTTTTAAAAAGCCTTCACTTTCTGTTTTTGGGATAAGAATAGGAAAATACAGTAAAATGGGTGACAGAGTGGTTGTGAAATGTAGCAATTCTCAGAGCTCAGGGGTCAGACTGGTGTTCTGGTTCCCTGAGAGTCAGCCTTCCTGTCTACCCCCAGCCTGACTCCTTGTGGCAGGCTGGGTTCTCCATGCTCTGCCCACGCTCCCGCGGTGCCCAGAACACATCTTCATCTGAGTCCAGGCCCAGCTGCATGAGTTCTCCAGCGAGCCAGGGCCTTCTCCCTCCAGTCGTCTGATGTCTGCCCATTACATCTGCCTACTTTGCAGGATGATCGTTGGGGAGACTAGCCACGCCCTTTAACAGAAACTCTCCCTTCTTTCCCAGAGCAATGTGGCCTTGCTCACTGACCCCCAGACAACAGCTATATCAGGAGGTTGGCATCCAAAGCTGTTCATTCTGGAATCCTCAGGCTTCACGTGTTTGGAACATCCGTGGTCCAGTGCTTGAGCCCCACTGATTTCATTCCTGTCTCCTTCTTTGAAAGTCTCCACCCCTCTCTCTGAGACTTCCCTCTCTCTACCCTACAGCCTCAGGAAGGAACCTAGCATCACCATAGCAGCAAGCCATGGGGCATCCATGTCACTTCACACGTGGAAAAGAAATAGTTCTCTCCAACAAATTATTACAGCAAAGATGATCATTTGTTTTGTTTTTTTACTAGAGAGACACAGAACCAAAAGTCAGGAAGTTCCTGGTCATCATCTTTCTATCTATTCCACAATATTATCCACTCTGTAATCTAGGAATTGCAGTAGATCATGAGGACAAGTTAAGAAAAGGAAAAAAGAGGGAGGAAGAGTGTGAAAAGGGGTAGTTTGCATGTTATTTACAGCCAGGATCATGCAAGAGAATAGCCAGAAACCACTTGGAGGCTTCTGCAGAGACACATGGTGGTTTTTGACTTGCGTAGTTACAGATTGGAGTTGGCTCTTGAAATGTTGGCTTGAATTCAGGGTTAGGCAGAAACACCACCATGGACATTCAACCATTACGGTTCCTCTTTATTTTGTTCCGTCACCAGAATGTAATTTAAGTCCATGCTGCTTCTCTTTTTTTAAGCAACCATAGTTGGGCAGAGGGAGAAAGAGGCCCAACAAAATACTTAAAAAAAGTACTATTAACTCGATTGCAAAACAAAATTAGTTTTCTTCACTGCAAATAGTTAAACACACATAGGCAAAGAAGCTTATTTCATTAATTTAGTCTAAAAGCAAAAAAATAAAAAGAGTAAACAATATATATTGCCCACAGTATATGTCAACAGAATAAAAACATCTTTCTATTGACTGGTAAACAAAACAGAATTCATTTTCTTTGCTCTAAATAATTAAACACAGAGAGCAAAATAGCTCATCTTTTTTTTTTTTGAGACGGAGTTTCGCTCTTGTTACCCAGGCTGGAGTGCAATGGCGTGATCTCGGCTCACCGCAACCTCCGCCTCCTGGGTTCAGGCAATTCTCCTGCCTCAACCTCCTGAGTAGCTGGGATTACAGGCACGCGCCACCATGCCCAGCTAATGTTTTCTGTATTTTTAGTAGAGACGGGGTTTCACCATGTTGACCAGGATGGTCTCGATCTCTTGACCTTATGATCCACCCGTCTCAGCCTCCCAAAGTGCTGGGATTACAGGCTTGAGCCACCGTGCCCGGCCTAATAGCTCAACTTTTCTATTAAATAAATTTAATAAAATCAAAAGTGGGGCCGGGTATAGTGGCTCATGCCTGTAATCCCAGAACTTTGGAAGACTGAGGTGGTTAGATCACCTGAGGTCAGGAATCTGACCAACATGCTGAAACCCCAAGTCTTCTAAAAAATACAAAAAATAACAGGGCATGGTGGTGGGTGCCTGTAATCCCAGCTGCTCGGGAGGCTGAGGCAGGAGAATTGCTTGAACCTGGGAGGCGGAGGTTGCAGTGAGCTGAGATCGTATCATTGCACTCCAGCCTGGGCAACAGAGCAAGACTCCATCTCAATAAATAAATAAAATCAAAAGTGAAAAGATGCCAAAATTTTAAAAACCTTGCAGAATTATAGAATAGGAGAGGAATGGGGATTCGGAAAATGTAGCCATACTCCAAGCAACCAGAAGCCCCAAGAGAGAGTGAAGTGAGCAGATCTGTGCACCTGCCAGAAGGACTTAATGAATGCAGTCAACCTACAACATGATCATGACCCTTGTCTGTCTTGCAGAGGTCCTCTGTTCTGGGTTGTGTGCAGCTAACAAAACTTTTTGGTAGAGCTGAAGAGGCTGCAACAAACGCGCAACTTGATTGCCAAAGAGCCAAGTGCTTCCCATCTTTCTAAAGCAGAGCTGACCTATCAAGACCTAGTGAAGAGAGGCCCCAGTGCAGGGGGGGTGCAGCAGGTTCAGCCTGGCCACTTCCCCAGTAGGAATCAGGCAGATAGAAGAAGATCAAGCGTTGCCAAGCTAGTGTTATTCTAATACCTGCTGGCTTCTTGAACCTCTGCCTGCCGCTCAAGGACTGTTTTTTGTCTCCAGGATCAGGAGTCTGTTCTTGGACCACTTTCTCTCTGCTCCCCTTTCCCCAGTCTCCTTAGATGTGACCGAATGTATTTCAGGAGCATTGAATGCACTTGCATTCTCTTTCCTACTCAACTACAATCTCCTTTACATCTCCCATTGGTCTGGTCCGCATTAAGGGCTCAAAAATACTGCTAGAAATAGCCCCTTCAGGTTCTTCCACCTGCTCCATCAGGTGTCAGTTTCCTTTAGTAAACACACTGAAGGTGGCATGCTGGGCAGTCTTCATTGGTACCTGATCTCCTTGTCACTGACCTTTAATGTCCCATGCCTTGTGTGTCCACAGCCACTTTCTTTGTCTTTCTTTTTTTTTTTTTTTTTTTTTTTTGGAGATGAGGTCTCGCTCTGTCACCGGGCTGAAGTGCAGTGGTGCGATCTCGACTCACTGCAACCTCTGACACCCTGGTTCAAACAATTCTCCTGCCTCAGCCTCCTGAGTAGCTGGGATTACAGGCACACGCTACCATGTCCAGCTAATTTTTGTATTTTCAGTAGAGATGGGGTTTCACCATGTTGGCCAGGATGATCTCAATCTCCTGACTTCATGATCCACCCACCTTGGCCTCCCAAAGTGTTGGGATGACAGGCGTGAGCCACCGCGCCCAGCCCACAGCCACTTTCAAAAACTCTTAGCCCTTATCGGTATCTTACTTGACAGAAATCACCTCCTTTTCCACATCAACTGCTGAAGCTCTACCTTATACCGCCTCATCTACAGGGTGTGCTAGTCTCTGATGATCAGAAAGAGAGTCCCAAGGCCCTACCCCCACCTGAGTCCAGTAGACTACAATTTATGTGCTTTAATTTTCTCATGTCATAGGCAGTCTTATCCCAGGCTCTGCACTTCTCTGGTGTTTATTGTTCCTTCCTCTCTCTACCTCTCTGTTCCCTGAGGGCAGAGAGGAAGTGGGAAAGGTCTGTGGGAGCAGCAGAATTCTCAGCTGCCTGAATCCAGGGTGGCCTGGCTCTGGGGCAGGTGAGCAGATGGTAGGGAGCTTCTCCTGGAGTCTGAGCTTGCGTAGTGATCCAGGGAGCTGCTCCATCTTCCGCGGCTTGCTCACATTGTGTCCCCTCTCTCCTGGGAAATGTGCTGATGACCAGAAGCCCAAACTATTGCTTTTAGGGCTCAGACTCTCCAGGGCAAGGGTCCTTTCAGGGATTCTGTGGTCATTTTGCAAGCCCTGCATGAGAGCACCCAGGGAGTTCTAATGGAATCCTGGCTATGTGGAGGCCTGCAGGGTGAGCCAGCCCAGCCAAAGCATCATCCTGTAGTTTCCGCCCCACCTCCGAGCCTCCCCATGAACCTTCTCCATCCTGTGCAGCCCCTGGCTTGACAGATGCCTCTGGCTTATACACTGGTCATTTTCTCCTGGGCCCTGACGCAGACCACAAATGTTTCCTATTTTTAGCTCCTTCCCTTTTCTCCTATCATCCTAGGTGGTTTACAAAGAAGAAGTTGTACTGTATATAGTTCTGACTAATCCAAATAACTTTCTGCTTTTTACATTTTGACACAATTCAAACTCAAACTCAGAATTTCCACATCATGGGTAGTCCAGGGGGCTTAGTTGTGGGTAGTTAAGCAGAGCTCTTGGCAAGTAGCATCCACCCCTAATCCCCCTCTACCAAGGTGACAGTGGACTCAGCGGGGGAGGCTTTTAGATTCACAATGCCCAGGTGGAAGCTTCCTCAGGTAGTTCAATGTGCAGCTCAGGTTGCAAACCAATGTTTTAGAAAGACTTTTTAGAAAGATTGAGGCCTAGAGGGGATTTGACAAAACCCTGTTGGAAGGTTCTGTTACACCATGTCAAAAATTCCCTTAACCAAAATGGGGACTCTGTCACAGAAGGATGTCCAGGAGTTCAAGACCATGAGCTTCAGTCACTGTCAGAAGTTCTTAAAACAGTTCTCAAAAATTTAAAAATTCCAGCCGGGCACAGTGGCTCATGCCTGTAATCCCAGCACTTTGGAAGGCCGAGGCCCATGGATCACTTGAGGTCAGGAGTTAGAGACAAGCCTGGCCAACACATGAAACTCCATGTCTACTAAAAACACAAAAATGAGCCGAGCATGCTAACTCATGCCTGTGATCCTAGGTACTCGGGAGGCTGAGGCAGGAGAATCTCTTGAACCCTGGAGGTGGAGATGGCAGTGAGCCGAGATCGTGTGTGCCACTACACTCCAGCCTGGGTGACAGAGCATGACTCCATCTCAAAAAAAAAAAAAAGCAATTTAAAATTCTACTTCTGGGTAGAGACCTAAAAGAATTGAAAGCAGAGACTGGGTACCAACAGGGTTCTAGAAGAGACACAGGATGTGGAGAGTACTGCATGGCAGAATGCATAGGACACAATGAAATACAGCACCCTAAACCATTGCATAGTTCTTTGACAAAAGAAGGCAAAGTACCTGAAGATCTGTGGGGATGTGACTCATAATGAAGGAGATATGCCAGCTGAGCAAGGCTATGGGGCAGGATATGGATTCAAGATTTTCTGTGCCTGTGAAGGAAGGCCGGAAGGGCTCATGGTCGTTTCTGCTAGGCTGACAGGTAGTCAGTGTGGTTACTGCTGGCCCTGTCTTCAACTCTTTCGGTAAACCAGTAATTTCAAAAGAAAAGAAGAAGGAAAGGAAGGTTTGATTTCCATTTTTATTTAAAATAAATTTACCTAATTTCACTTATTTTTATTTATATCTGACATTAAAATCTTTATTGTTATTTCCGATTAGAAAATTAATACTTTAGCTGGGTATGGTGGCACACACCTGTAGTCGCAGCTACTCGGGAGGCTGAGGCTAGGGGATCACTTGAGCCCAAGAGGTTGAAGCTGCGGTGAGCCATGATCCTGCCATTGCACTCCAAACTAGGCGACGGCACAAGACTCTGTCTCAAAAAAAAAAAAAAAAAAAAAAAAAAGGGAAATTTAATACTTCGTTCAAAATAGTTAAAAATGTGTAAGTTAGAAAGTGAAGTTTGCCATAATCTTTCAACCTTCTCCAACATAACTACTGTTAACGATTTGAGTTACATTCCTCCAAACCTTTTTCATGAATATGACAATATCAAAATATCTATTTAACAGATTAAATTAAAATATACTTTTTTTTTTTTTGAGACGGGAGTCTCGCACTGTCACCAGGCTGGAGTGCAGTGACACGATCTTGGCTCACTGCAACCTCTGCTTGCTGGGTTCAAGTGACTCTTGTGCCTTAGCCTCCGGAGCGGCTGGAGGTGCACTACAGGTGCACGCCACCATGCCCAGATAATTTTTGTATTTTAGTAGAGACTGGGTTTCACCATGTTGGCCAGGTAGTCTTGAACTCTTGACCTCAAATAATCCCTCCACCTCTGCCCCCCAAAGTGCTGGGATTACAGGCATGAGCCACTGCGCTCAGCCCCAAAATATACTCTTTTTTTCATGGTTGCACATATGGATCTATTTAAGTCTTTTTAGGAACTTTCATTCGATTTTATGGATGTAACATAATTTGTTTAACAAGTGGCCTGCTAAAAGACATGTATTGTATTTCTCTTTCATTTTAATTAATGCAGCAAGGAACATCCTAGTGCTTCTATCTTTGCTCACTTGTATGAGTACAAGAGGAACTGCTGGGTCCAAGAACATTCTCCCCTGCCATTTAATTCAGCACTAACTATTAGGTTTAGAATTGCCTCTGCTAGAAATCCACATGTAAATAAGGATAAAAGATCTTTCACTGAACCTTATGTCTGCTCATGCTTTATAGAAATACCAGCGACGGCGGAAGTACAGCCTGTCTGCTGTGTTTCATTCAGCCACCATGTTGCAAGATGTGGGTGAGGCCATTCAGTTTGAAGTCAGCATTGGGAACTATGGCAACAAGTTTGACACCACCTGTAAGCCTTTGGCATCCACAACTCAGTACAGCCGTGCTGTATTTGATGGTAAGATTGGCACTAACCATTCTCTGCACGTTTACAGTGGGTGCACAGCGGGACCGGAAGCACGCACTGTTTCCTCCCTCTGGCACCAATCTCCCCAGCCTATGGTTAGTGGAAAGGAAAAGGTTTAATGACGAAGAGAGTATGTTTGGGGTTCAGGCACCTTCAAGGCTGGTCAAACCCAAGAAGCTACAGGTCCCGTTGCCAGAGGCTGAGCCCGAATGCCACCCTTGCTCCGCTCTGCTTTAACGCTGGTTTTGCCATGTAAAACTCCAAGAGGGCCACTGTGCTAAGTACTGAGCCCTGCAAAGCAGCTCGTAACCCTACCAAGCCCCAAATCCTTCTTAGATTGAGTAGTTGAAGTGAATGGGATGTGGCTCAGGTACTGGAAAATCATGCTTCTGATTTACTGTGTTACTCACCAGCCTGTGACCTTAACCACATCACTTAATTCTAACCCTCAGTTTCTTCATCTTCTCTGGAGTTGATGTGAGGATTAAATAGCTATATTTGAACAAAGATGGGTGAGAAATGGTCCCTGCTTTTAAGGAGCTTACATTCTAGTATATAAAATAAATCATAGTAGATAGCAAAGTATGAGAACTTCCAATGAAACTGTCAGCAAATGGTTCGAGAGTTACAGAGAAAGGAGAGAGGGCTACTGATCAAATTTCCCAACAGTATTGCCGGAGTTCTAACTTCATTTTTAAAGCAGTTTTAAAATCTAAGACATCCTAGAAAACATCAGCTAACAATTCTTAACCACAGTAAAGCCTTCAAAGAACAGAAAATTATTTTCTTTTGCCCCACTTCCAACAAAAACATTTATTTAGAATAACAGTTTTTAGGGACGAACATGTTCAGTTTAGCTTCCTATGCCATCTGTATTTTCTGCTATCATGTTAGGAAACCATCTTTGATGTTCAAATGCATGGCCCTAAATCACTAAAAGATCCTGAGATTGCTGTGCTCCATTTACTAGGGTATCTCAGAGAAAATTTCAGAACAGACTGAATGAAAAAGAGCTTCCTAATCTTCAGTTGCTTAATTGAGTCAAACTAAAGAACCAGACCTCCTCAAGCTATTCCCTAAGCCTGTGGATTAATCAACAGCTGAGTCTGCACATCTCTTTAATAAACATGCTATTTTAAGTGTTCAATGTTCACTGACCCCCAATGTTTTATGCCAGGGAACTTCTATTACTACTTGCCTTGGGCCCACACCAAGCCAGTTGTCACCCTGACTTCATACTGGGAGGATATTAGTCATCGCCTGGATGCGGTGAACACTCTCCTAGTTATGGCAGAACGGCTGGTAAGTTCCTCTTTTTCTGCATTTCCTTTTCTCCAAGCAGGGTGAGTTAGGTATTAGTTAGGATGCAGGCCAGGCCACTGTAACATAAGACAGAGCTCAATACAGTGCTCAATAAAGTAAGAGCAATGTCTCCAGGAACAGTGGCGGTAGATGGTCCAAAGTTAGTATGGAGGTTCAGTGGTATTGGGGAACCAGGCTCTTTCCCACTATTTGCTCTGCCATCACTGAGGAGTTATCAATGTCTGCATGGTAGAGGCAGCTCACTACTACATCTGCCCCCCAGCCTGAGGGGAGGAGTAAACAGTGGGAAGAAGATGACACAGCCCTTTCCCTTGAAGGGAAAGATCCGGAAGTAATATTCTTAATTTCTACCCACTTTCCACTGGCCAGAATCCAGTCATACAGCCACATGTGACTCCAGGGAAGTTGAAAAAATGTATAGTCTTATGCCTGGGCAGGCATATGCCCAGATAAAAGCTTTCTTACTGTGGAAGAGGGGAGGATGAGAAAGCAGGAGTGGGGTAGAGCAGGAACTCATAGTTTCTGCCATAATTTTTGTATGGACAATGGTTCATTCCAACAGCAATAGGAAACTCTTAGAACTTTACATTGGAAATCTCCACTGCAGGAAGAGGTAGCTTAGAGGAGCCAGTGTCTGACGCTTTCCGCTCTTGCTGCGGACTAGAGGAACTTCTTCTGTTTGGAGATTGGGGATTTCCTTTGGTGAAAACTGCATATACGTGGTATCTGTGATTAGCTGTCTAGCTGACACTGGTTAGCTAGATTGGTGAGGAGAAGGGGGACATATTTGGGATATTTCTAATTAAGTGAAAAATACTAAGTTGCTTGGGCCAGGTACAGTGGCTCAGGCCTGTAATCCAGCATTTTGGGAGGCCAAGGTGGACAGATCATTTGAGGTCAGAAGTTAAGAGACCAGCCTGGCACAGCATGGTGAAACCCTGTCTCTACTGAAAACACAAAAGAAATTAGCTGGGCATAGTGGTGTGAGCCTGTCATCCCAGCAACTAGGAGGCTGAGGCAGGAGAATCACTTAAACCCAAGGGACAGAGGTTGCAGTGAGTCAAGATGGCGCCATTGCACTCCAGTCTCGGCAGAGTGAGTCTCCATCTAAAAAAAAAAAAAAATACTAAGTTACTCCTGTCAGATAGTGGTAGAATCCATCTGGCATTGATGTTTTGATTTCCAAATTATATTTTAAAGATCTAATCTCTACCAGGGCTAGACCAAAATATACGGGGTTTCAGGAGTATACTTGATCTAAAACTCTATGGCAAAATCTGAAATATTTTTTTATGTTATAAAGGCAATCTGGGAGGATAATTATAGGTTTAAATTGACTTAATCATAACTGTCCCTAAAATAAAGTTGCAATTGATATGCAATGTACATCTCAAAGGCATTGGTGGAGAATTAATTGCACCTGTATTATAATTATGTTTGAGATGTTCTTCAACAGTTTTCATCCTGGTTCTTCTTTTTTTCCATCTTAATGAGATGGAGTCTTGCTCTGTCCCCCAGGCTGGAGTGCAATGGTATAATCTTGGCTCACTGCAACCTCCGCCTCCCAGGTTCAAGTGATTGTCCTGCTTCAGCTCCCAAGTAGCTGGGATTACAGGTGCCCACCACCACACCTGGCTAATTTTTGTATTTTTAGTAGAGATGGAGTTTCACCACATTGGCCAGGCTGGTTTTGAACTCCTGACCTCAGGTAATCCGCCCATTTCAGCCTCCCAAAGTGCTGGGATTATGGGTATGAGCCAACGTGCCTGGCCCATCCTGGTTCTTCTTATTAGCTCTTTCCACTGACTAAGCTACCTAATTGGGACAGGATGGTGGCTTTCCCTGGTTAGGATTTTTGACACTCATGGTAGGCTCTCCCTCAACTTCTCTGTTGGCAGGTGCTCAGTGGGATAGAACCACGTGTTCTGGTCTTATCTCGTTCTCTCTCTGCCCCAGCCCATAAATTGCCATTTCTTCAAGCAGCCCTGTTTCCTTTTAGTGGGGAATAGCATTTTAGAAACAAGATCTGAGTACTAGAGTGCTCACGACTACTGAAATATCACTGCTTCTAGGCCTTCTTGGCAAATGAATTTGCACACACACATATATGTATATTTATTTCCATATCTATCAGTATATTAAAAGCCATGGCTTCATAAAGATACTTCCAATTCCAGTCCAATACTACTAGGTTTATTCTAGTCGTTCTGTTTCTGTATCTGTAACTTTCTTCTCCAACAGTGAGAAATATGGCCTTCGTTATACTCAATATATTTGCTCCTTTGTTCAATCCTAAAATCTATAGATAAACCACTGTGAAAAATAAGCCAACTAATTAGAGTTCAATATGTTTACGGGTTTGTTGTTTTTTGTTTTTGTTTTTTGCCTTTTAACAAAGAGTATATGGTCAAAATATTGTGTTCCAAAGTTACTTGTGTTAGTTTAGTGTAATTATGTTATTCGTCTGAATTATAATTGGGTCTGTTTTATTTCTGGTTATATTCCACTTTAGGGTTCCCTCTCCTATCTTTGCTGGTTTCATTTTGTTTGTTTTATGAAAATATAAAAAATATTTACGTGGCTTCAAAGGTTAAACTGTATGAAAAGGTATAATGGCATAATGAACAATTATCAATTATTTTCTCTCTTTTCAAATTCTTCAGCAATCAAATATAGAGGCTCTAAAATCAGGGATACAAAGTAAAATTCCTGCAAACCAGTTGGCTGAATGGTGGTTGAAGCTGATAGATGAAGTTATAGAAGACACGAGGTACAGTGACCTTATCTCAAAATTTTCATCCATGCTCTCCTCCCTGAAATTCTGACTGTAAAGCCTGTAAAATTGTTTCTAGTGTTTGTCTAAAAAGTGATTTTGAGTTATTCAAGCTTCGTAAAAGCCCTCACTGGGAGGAGTGCCTGAATCACCACCAGGAATAGTTCCACTTTCTGATTTGGGGCCAGTTCTAAAGTAGCCTAGGGAGGCTGAGGCCCCACTCCAGAAAGCACGTCCCAGGCAGCCTCAGGCAAGAGATGGGGAGGGGTGGAAGAGGCAAGCCCGAGCCTCTGCTTCCCATCAACCCATGGATGGCCCCTCCCCTGGAGAAGGGTGACCTCTGGCTCCCATGGAGAATGGGATCTGGGGGTGGAGCATCGATTTCACCATTCGGAACAATCTCTCTAATTCATAAACATGTTTTTAGAAGCAGCCTTTTTCCTTGCTCTTTTACTGAATGCCTAATGAACATTGTGGCCCAGCCTCTGTTAGGCGAAACCAGTAGATTTGACTGGAACCAGAGGACCTTTCATAACTGTGACTTGGAGAAACAGCTCAGATCAAATTAAAGGGGAAAGTGATTCATTCCAAACTCATTTTAAATATTGGCTAATAAAGCAGTGGACAGGGAAGTTCCGAAAGAAAAGCATATTGAATGCTTTCCACAAGCAAAAAGGCCTTTATTTCTCAGGCTGGGCTAACGCCCTAAATCGCCCTGTCTTCTTGTGCCTCCTAGTGGTGTAGCCAGGTAACTGAAACGTAGCCAAAATCAAAGCAGTGCTGAGGCGTTTGTTTAGATGTTAGAGCTGGGTCCTCAGGGATCATGTCCTTCAGTCTCCTTATCTTGTAAATGAGAAAACAGGTCCAAAGAGGTGAAATGACACATGTGGTGCCCAGAGCTGGGTTTGCCAACTCAGCCTGTCTTCCTGCACCTATTCCACAGTCAACATCTGTTTGTCCAGGACCCCAAGTGTGACTTTTGAACTAACAACTTCCATTTAGCTTTTTGCCTCAAAGAATCACTCTGGGGACTTAACCCTTCAAATCCAATGCCATAGTTATTTGCTAAACCAGGCTGGGTGTGGTGGCTCATGCCCACAATCCCAGCACTTTGGGAGGCCAAGGCAGGCGGATCACCTGAGGTCAGGCATTCAAGACCAGCTGACCAACGTGTTGAAACCCCGTCTCTACTAAAAATACAAAAATTAACCAGGCGTGGTGGCGCAAGCCTATAATCCTAGCTACTCAGGAGGCTGAGGCAAGGAGAATCGCTTAAACCCGGGAGGCAGAGGTTGCGGTGAGGTAAGATTGCACCATTGTAGTTCCTCCTGTGTAACAAGAGCAAAACACCGCCTCAAAAAAAAAAAAAAAAAAAAAAAGGAGATTTGCGGAGCAAGTCACAGTCATCTATTTATACTTCTGATGTGAGCTGGTTTTGAGGAATCAAACTGGAATCTTTTTAAACTTTATATAACAGGAAATTCAGTGTTTAAGGGAAGTCGTGCTAGGATTTTCTTCATTGAAGAATTGGGTGAAATTCAAGTGAGTGGAAATTCTAGCTAGGGACACTGTGAACGGAGCTTCCTGAAATTGGTGAAACCTAACCCGGTGTCCCACCAGATGCCATGGTGGGAGGGAAGACCTGGCAGCAGAAGGCTAATTCTGGCCCTAGCTCAGCCGTTCTCAGTAACCCTTGGGGGTCTCATCGCAACACATCCAGGCTGTCATACCGAATGGGGATTCGGCCTACACAGGTGGTTCATAATCTTTCTGGAGTTCATGGGCCTCTTTGAGAATCTGATGAGATGATGATGATGATGATGGAGACGATGATGAGGATGGCAACATTATATAGACTTTGCAATGCAACTATTCCAAATGTTCTCCATACATCAACTCATTTCCTTCTCACAACGGCCCTAAGACGTATGTCCCACATTTGAAAATAGGAGGACAAGAAAGTAAGTGGCTGGTCAAGACAATAGAACTAGTAAAGAATGGAGCCACGGTTAGTACCCAGGTCGCTGGCTTCAAAGCCTATCTTCTTCTTCATTACATCACACTACACATGGACACAGATAGACACAGTTTTCTTTGTAAGTTCCAGAGTTTCACAGACCTTCTAAGACTCACCCATAGACTGCTTATAGGCCCAGGATTCCCTAAGTTAAGAATGCTTCAGCTAAATGATCTCTAACCTCCCTCCTCTTCCATCATTTTGTGGGTCTGTAAAATGATTTAGGAAGCAAAAGATGGGAAAGCCAGTTCCTCTCAGCGGCCACTGTTTCCATGTTCTTTCCAGTGACTCCTTGGTCTGTTGTTAAACTATAAGGCCTAAAATAGCTTTGGAATTTTAATCTCCCTGTATGCCTTGTGAAAATTAAGAGACTGGCAGGTCTGCTCTGGCAATGCCAGATACATTCAACTCCAGCATCAACCAGGCAACGCTTGTAGATTGAGTTAAGAGGTTTGTAAGATGGAAATCAAACATAAATGTATTCGACAGTTCTGAAGCCTAAAATTAGGTTATTCTTCAAATTCTCTGTTTCTTTTTATTTCTTCCTTTTTCTAGATATTCATTGCCTCTCACAGAAGGAAAAGCCAACGTCACAGTTCTCGATACTCAGATCCGAAAGCTGCGGTCCAGATCTCTCTCCCAAATACATGAGGCAGCTGTGAGGATGCGGTCGGAAGCCACAGATGTGAAGTCCACACTGGCAGAAATTGAGGACTGGCTTGATAAATTAATGCAGCTGACCGAAGAGGTAGGACTTTTAAACTACGCAACCATCACCTGATAGGGAAGAAGGGCTCTGCAAAATGGCACCAAGAATAAGGGTGGTAGAAGGAGAATCTACTACGTTATCTGGGATATGGAGCAGATCTGACAGATTATAAAAATCAAGGAGTAACTGGACTGAGAATGCTAATGGATGAATGTTATTGAAATCAGGGCCGGGGAAAAATTTTGAGTTGGTGATCTTGGAAATGTCTTCAAAAGTGGACAAATCATTATCATTTTCATGGTACTGTCAGAGAATATTTTGAATGATCTTTTTAGTACAGAGGATTAAAACGTCAGCTTTGGCTGGGGTTTGGAAGACATGAATTTGAATCCTGGTTCTACCATGTATAACATTGGGCAGGTTATTCAACCTCTCTGAGCTTCAGTTTCCCCATCTGTAAAATTGAGGTAAACATAGTGCTTACTACTTAGCCTTGTTGTGTGAAGATTTAAAGATGATGGGTGTAAGGGCTTAGCACAGTTGAGGGCATACAGTAAGTGCTGGATAAATGCTGGCTACCACTAACCTCGGTGGACTGGAAGAATGAGGAAGTAAGGAGACTCCTCCTGTCTCTCAGAAATCAGAGGGTTGGGTAGGTAGTCACATATTTGTGGGTAGAAATACACCTGAAAAAGAACACGGGATTATAGGTAATTTAATCTTCTACTTTCTATGCTTTGGTACTCTCACAGTGTTCTATAGTGGACTTAGGAGAAGAAGCTTTTTATACCAGTGTGTGCCAATAGGGATATTTGAATATCCAGCCCTGAAAGCTGGATTATCTCCTTTATAATTAGAATAAAAAAAGGTTTTTGAAAATGAAATTAATATTTCAGATTTGGCAAATATTGGATGGTGAGCCAGAGACTCTATGTCCTGTAAAATACATGCAATCTGTAACCCTTTGACTGCTGCTGGTGGCTTTCTTCAAATGATGCTTCAGATGAGATGGAATATTTCCTAGGATGCCTCCTAGAGCAGAGAAGGAGGGGCTTTTCCAGGCGAGGCTGCCCCTCTGCTTCTCACCCTTCCCTTTGGCCGGCCTTAGCCTGCCTCCCGGCCCTGCAAACTCACAGTACGGTTCTAGAAGATGGGAGCTCAGGAATTTGAGGTAGGGCCCTAACCAAGGATTTCTTTGCAAAATGGATCTCTGAGGGTCCAGTATGCAATGTCTTCAGTCCCTCTCTCCCCACCTTTTTTTTTTTTTTTTTGAGTTGGAATCTCGCTTTGTCACCTAGGCTGGAGTGCAATGGCATGATCTCAGCTTACTGCAACCTCTGCCTTCCAGGTCCAAGCGATTCTTCTGCCTCAGCCTCCTGACTGGCTGGGACTACAGGTGCACGCCACCACAGCTGGCTAATTTTGTATTTTTAGTAGAAATGGGGTTTCTCCATGTTGGTCAGGCTGGTCTCGAAACTCCTGACCTCATGATCCACCCGCCTCAGCCTCCCAAAGTGCTAGGAATACAAGTGTGAGCCACTGTGCCTGGCTCCCTCTCCATCTAGACTAACCATGGCTGTGCTTCCTCTTCTATCTGATGCTGGTGACCAGCCACAGAACAGCATGCCTGATATCATCATCTGGATGATCCGGGGAGAGAAGAGACTGGCCTATGCACGAATTCCCGCACATCGGGTCTTATACTCCACCAGTGGTGAGAATGCATCTGGAAAATACTGTGGAAAAACCCAAACCATCTTTCTCAAGGTACATGTCTTCACGTGTCATGTGAAACACACTAAATGTAAAAGCCGTATTCCTGAGAAGGGGCTGCTTTGTACTATTTGCTAATCGTTGAATGGTGAGGGTAATTGGGATCAATTCCAACACATTCTGATCCCTCCCTCTGGGGTGGTAATTCTCAGAGAGTAGATCTGAGGTTGGCTGGCTTTCGATCAAGGACACTTCCTTAGATGTCTTTGTGACATTAATATAAACATGGCATTGTGAATATTTTGCTTTCTGGCATGAATTTTTCACTTCTGATGTCTCATGCAAGGCAGTGCCTTTCTTCCCTTCATTTTAGTGAATGTTGGGGAAAGAAAGAGAAAGCAGTAGAGACGGTCCGTGGAATCTGTTGCTCTAACCAAATGAGCAATAGATTGAATCGATTTCAATTTGATGAACCAATCAAATTGAAGATTTTGATAATCGTAACTTTAGGGAAGAGATTCTGAATATATTTAGAGTCATAGACTGTCTTAAATGCCTGATGAAAGCCATGGGCCCTCTCCTCCAGGGAAATGCACACTGCATGTTCATCGAATATTTTGCATAGAATTTAGGAGCTTCATACAACCCATAAGCCCATTCCAGGACCCCGAATTAAGAACTCTGTGTGTGCATATGGGAAACCAAAGGTGAGCCTGGGGCCAGAAACAAAGAAATCAGAATAGTTCCCATCTATATGTTTTGACATCTCTCTGGCCAACCCCAACTGGAGTTCTTTGGATTTGGGGCAAAGAAATAGCAATTAAGAAGAGAAAAAGCAGAGTCGCGGAGTATTCTCTTCAAACAAGGAGATATCTGCTAACTTTTAATAAATTTACTCATTGCTCTTTAATCAGGAGGGTGTAAATAGAATCAGTGATTATCTTCTTTCAAGTGTCTCTTGGTAGAATAAATTTTACTTAAGATAGAACCACAATTATAATTGACCTCAGCAGTGGGTGGAAGCAAACTGATTAATAAATAAAACTTCACAGGGGGTGGGAGAGGAGACAAAGGCATCTTCTCTGGGTTAGGTTTTAGAAGTTAGTGGATAAACAGCAAAATGCTTTTAAGAGAATGTTTTATATATTTATTGATTTTGTCAATACTCATTACACAGTTTAGGGAGCCATTGAACTCAGTGAGATTTTTTGGTCTTGAGACACCTTTATACCTTAAAAAAATTATTAAAGACACCAGAGAGCTTAGATTTATGTGGGTTATACCTATCAATATTTACTGTAATAGAAATTGGAACTGATAAATTTTAAAATATTTATTGGTTTAACCATAACAGTAACCCATTATTAACATAAATTATATCAATTACATATTTAATATAAAATGTTAACATAATTATTAACAGAAATTACATATTTGATATAAAATGTGTTACATGTTTGTATTTAATTACATATTTAATATAAAATACTAACATAATTGTTAACAGAAAATACATTTTATGTAAAAACTCAGAGCAGAATGAGACTATTTTACATTTTTGCAAACTTGTTTAATGTCTTGCTGAACAGAAACATAGCTGGATTCTCTTATCTGCTTGTGTATTTAAGCTGTTGGAATTAGTTATTTGGTTGAAGTATATGAAGAAGATCTGGCCTCACATAGATATGTAGTTGGAAAAGGGAGGAGTATTGTAATAACCTTTTCAGATAATTATGAATATTCATCTTTGATGTAACACTAACCTCAAGTGGTAGCTTTTAAAAGGTTAATTGCAGTGTGAAATCTAAAACCATATCAATGAATTTTTCATGCTCAGCTACATTAAAATCCTTGGTCTTTCTTGGACTTTGAATGACTTTTATTCATGTGTGATTTTGTAACATAATGTACAATCATTTGGAAAATTCACTGAGGTATGTAGATCACTGAGTTATTATGACACATTTTGTCATACAATATAGAAAAAATCACTTTTAAATCACATTTGTTAATGTTACTTATCAGAAAGTCTTTATGTGTTGGAAGCTGTCAGACTTACTGTGACAGGTTCAAGTTTTCCAACACTCTATTTTTTTACTTGAAAGCTTGAATTTTGTCATCACCAACAAATAGAGGATTCTTTTCCTTGGAGTAAGAGGCTCGCTTTATTCATGTTAAAAAAAATGCCTGCCCCATAGTCAAATTGGAATAACCATGTTTATCTGTCAATTGCAATTTTAAGTAAAAGTGATATTTCATTTTTCAAAAATCTAGTTCAGCTTACACCTCCAAAAACTGCACAAGAGCTTTTTCTTGAGACAACCATCATCCGCCAATATGCAGCAGAGTGCCTCCCGTCTCATCACACAAAATATTAACATGTATTCAAGGGTCGAGTTTAATAAAATGAGTAATCTTGTCTGAGCACAGCGGCACATGCCTGTCATCCCAGCACTTTGGGAGGCTGAGGTGGGCGGATCGTTTGAGTTCAGGAGTTTAAGACCCACCTGGGCAACATGGCAAGACCCCTGTCCCTACAACAATTAGCCAGTGTGGGGGCACACATCTGTAATCCCAGCTACTCCGGCAGCTGGGGTGGGAGGATCGCTGAGCCCGGGAGGTCAAGGGTGCAGTGAGCCGAGAATAAGCCACTGCACTCCAGCAACAGAGTGACACTCTGTCTCAAAAAAAAAAAATTTAGTAATTTTTACTGCTTGATCAACATGATCCTTTTATTTTATTTTGCACATAGGAAAAGACAGAAAAGATAATTCTTTAGTGAAACTGGCATTTTGTTTCTTTACTGAGATTGCAGTTGTTATTACTCTTACTTTTACTTGTTACCACTAGGTCCAGTCTGGCATCCCTGCCTTGATTCCTGCAACAGTGCAGGAGGTTTTTCCACCACTGCTTTTGCACTACCAGTGCAAGTGTCAATACAGTGAAGAAGATAAATACCATGTTAGTGTGTTTAGAAAAATTGTTTGGACCTTATGGACCTCCTGAAAGGTCTCAGGGACAGGCAGGAATCTGTGGATCACACTGACATCTGCTGCTTTAATTGTGATTTTAATCTTTGCTGTAGGGTGATCTGGAAATGTTTTAATGGAAGCAAACATGAAATTAGACTGGTTAGAGCCATGATTAGATGTTCGCTCTGCTTTTGGCTTTAACTTCATGTCACAGTCCATGCTGTGCCAAATGTAACATCACATGCTATTCATCTCACAGTATCCGCAGGAGAAAAACAACGGGCTCAAGGTACCTGTGGAGTTGCGAGTGAACATCTGGCTAGGCTTAAGTGCTGAGGAGAAGAAGTTTAACAGCTTCGCAGAAGGAACTTTCACCGTCTTTGCTGAAATGGTACCTTTAATGATCTCCCTACCTTTTCTTCTTTGGTGGAGGGAGGGGTACTTTTACTTTTCACCTTCATGGAAAACATTCACATACTGAAAACAACCACAGCCCTCCTTACCATCCCCTAAATCCCATCCAAGGGATCTTAACCTAAGGGTATAAGACAAGAGCTCTTGAGATTTTATTGTCAACACTGGAACACACCATGGTAATTAACACTTTTGTGTGATAATTCTAAGAGATGACTTAGATGACTTCCACGCAATCTTAACAGCAATACTGAAGATGGCTGCCTTTCTAGATCTCACAGCTGGAACTCTCTAAGAGTCTTATTGGTGCCTATTAGAGAGTTCTAGATGTAAGAGATAGAAAGGTCAGTCTTATTGGTGCCTGATGCTGGGACACTGAGTACACACACACACGCACACATATGCACGTACACACATGCACACACACACGTGCACACACACCAGCCCAGGAGAGGGGTTCAGATCTTAATACAGCTTACTTGGGGTAGAGGGTCTTAAAACCCCTGAAGATCCATTTCACGTTTACGGGAAGCCTCAGATAGTCTTGTCCAGGGGAAAAAAAAAAAAAAAAAAAAAAGTGCCCCAAAACTTCAAAAACAATAGAGATAATTTGTAAAACCTTCACTGTATTTAAAATCCATCCAGTTAATGAAAAGTCTCATTACATTAAACCAATGAAAACAATGACAAACATTTACAGCTAAAAATAGAATTATTTTGCTTTTTTTATACTATTTTTAACTCAAATTGACTTAAATTATTAGATGTATTTGGTGGGTCTCTTCTGTTGATTTTCAGATGAACACCACTCTACAGATAGGTCTTCATGATCAAATAAATGAGGAGAAGACTGTCATCATTTTAGCTTATCTAGAAATCTGTTCCTGCTGCCCACTGCTATATCTGACAACTGGTTCAGGATTGTGGCTCTGATACGCTTGCCGGGCAAGAAAACCCATAGCCATCTTTAAGTTTTACTTTTTATTGATTCAACAGGGCCTGGCACATAATAGGTCCCAATACATGTTTATTGAATGAATAAATAAATGATGACAATTTATCTGTCCTACTCTCCACCCAACCATCCATCCCTCCATCCATCCATCTGTCCATTGAGGCTTTTAGGGAGTGGTGGCTTCATGCCACACACTCAGCCAGGTGCTGAAGGTGGTTAAGAAGCCAAGGCTTGTCCTCAAGGGTCTCACAATCTATTGCAATGGTTGCAAAACTTGTCTCCTGTTAAGCATGCAGACTCCCGGGGTACCCTGGAGATTCTGATTCTGTAGGTTAGGTTATTTCAACATGGGGTGACAGTGGGGACCACTTTAAGAAACAGTGGAGCCTGGTGCAGTGGCTCATACCTGTAATCCCAGCACTTTGGGAGGCCAAGGTGGGTGGATCACGAGGTCAGGAGTTTGAGACCAGCCTGACCAACATAGTGAAACCCCGTCTCTACTAAAAATACAAAAATTAGCTGGACATGGTGGCATGTGCCTGTAGTCCCAGCTACTTGGGAGGCTGAGGCAGGAGAATCACTTGAACCTGAGGCAGAGTTTGTGGTGAGCTGAGATCGTGCCACTGCCCTCCAGCCTGGGCAACAGAGTGAGACTCTGTCTCAAAAAAAAAAAAAAAGTGGAATGTGTGGGAAACACACAAACAAGCCCTTCCAGGCTGGAAGTGCTAATGAAGATAAATAAAGGGTGAGCTGGAGGCCAGTAGGGAGGCCTTGAGTGGAGGATGTTGATGTCCAGCCAGCTGGACTGTGTGGAGTACGGGGCTTCATGGCATATGCAAGGAAAGACTCATTCCTGCCTTCCTGTAGGATTTCTTGGCATCCACTGGTCCTCCAGCTCTGTGGCTGAGTCTAAACCTGGAAAAACCAGCCCTGAGCAATGACTGACCAGCCCAGGGCTTCCTTCACTCCTTCCCATTTTCACATCCTTCCCTGCATAAAGGGAAGCTTGAGCTTCACCTCATGGAGAGAGATGATCCACCCGTTTCTGTTGTTCCGTGTGACTCGCCTGTGAGTACCAGCAGGAGCACATTCACCATAGTAATGGAAGTTTTGCTGCTTCCTGCCTTCATGTGCTAATACTAGCACTTAGTTTTCTACAAAATTTCCCCCCAAGATTTCTGGGTGTCTTTGAGGTGCTTCACACGCGTTTGCTCATGAATACATTTTTCTTACTGTCCTGCCCCACTACTGCTGACTCAAGCCACAGTCCTGAAAGCCGCATCTCCACTGCTGCTGATACCCTCTTGTCCATGCCAAGGTCTTTGCCTGGATTTTACTAAAGCTATGCTGGCTTCCAAGCAGACCAGCAAGAAATCCCTGCTCTCCATTCTGTGTCTGAGTCATGTGCTCCCAAGTCTCATGGTTCTTTAGGATAACAGATACTTGAGCATCTGCCTGAAGCGCATCTCCCCTCCAGGCTGAGAGCCAGTATCTGAGCCAAGCACTATTGCATCCTCTTGATTCCAGTTTCCTAATCAGGCCCCCACTCCAATCTCCTCCCTTCTCCTTCAGCCAAAACTTTCCTGCGGCTTATGCAAATCATCTTCTCAGTGGGTTCATCAGCAGACAAATGGAAATTCTAGTTTAGATCCAAACAGGGACACCCAGCACATTGGCAAATCTCCACCCTTTCTGTGGTTGAGATGATGAAAAGCAGACTGTCGTAGATTTATAGATTCTAACTTGGAAAGGAATGCCTTGTAAGCCAGAGTCTGCCATTGCTACTCAGCCTGCTTCCCAGAAAGGCCTTGGTCTACTTGCCACATTCCAGATGGAATTAAGGCTCATAACTTCTAGGTACAATAAAGGCTGGGTACTCAAGGACCTTCATGTTTTAGATGGGTGTGTGTGTGTGTGTGTGGACTGCCTGGGAAATGGCAACATTAATTGTATATTGTTTCCACAGGAAAATATGTCCCAAGTTCTTAGCAGTAGGCTTACAAATAAATTTTATAAAATCTGCTCATTCATAAGCTCAGGACTTTCATAGGTATTTAAAAGATAAGGTTCAAAGAACTATCTTGAGCCATTCAAAATTATAGAAACAGCTAAGATGCTATATCACTATTTACAAAGCATTTTCACAGTCATTTGCACATTTAAACTCCAGAACAACTCTATAGCAGAGGTAGCATTATCCTCAGTTTTCAGATGAGAGCACTGAGTCTTAGAGAGCTGAATGATTTATCCAACATTGCACAGTCAGTAACAGCTCAAGTTAGACCCATGCCTTCTGAGCACAAAGCTTTTTTCTGCTTTCTGTGGTTGTCTAGCGTAAGTCCCAGGTGAACTTGAAAATATACGTGCTAGGCGGCCGGGCACGGTGACTCAAGCCTGTAATCCCAGCACTTGGGGAGGCCGAGGCGGGTGGATCACGAGGTCAAGAGATCGAGACCATCCTGGTCAACATGGTGAAACCCCGTCTCTACTAAAAGTACAAAAAGCATTAGCTGGGCATGGTGGTGCGTGCCTGTAATCCCAGCTACTCAGGAGGTTGAGGCAGGAGAATTGCCTGAACCCAGGAGGCGGAGGTTGCGGTGAGCCGAGATCGCGCCATTGCACTCCAGCCTGGGTAGCAAGAGTGAAACTCCGTCTCAAAAAAAAAAAAAAAGAAAATATACGTGCTAGCTTTATTTTTTGCTCTCTGATGGTGTTTCTCCAATTTTATCTCTTTTTAATAGTATGAAAATCAAGCTCTCATGTTTGGAAAATGGGGCACTTCTGGATTAGTAGGACGTCATAAATTTTCTGATGTCACAGGAAAAATAAAGCTTAAGAGGGAATTTTTTCTGCCTCCAAAAGGCTGGGAATGGGAAGGAGACTGGATAGTTGATCCTGAAAGAAGGTAAGTTGTCCATTTTCTGAGTAAAAAGGATAGCAATGAAATCTTTCTCTAGAAATTGCTAAATGTATTTTATTTCCATCATCATTCTTGGTAATATGTGACACTCACTGAGCTGGACTAAGTCCATTGAAATCTACAGAAAGTTGAAAGGTGTTCCACCAGAAGACAGGCACCTGGTGGCCAGGCACTGTGGCTCATGCCTGTAATCCCAGCACTTTGGGGAGGCCCAGGCGAGCGGATCACCTAAGGTTCGGAGTTCGAGACCAGCCTGACCAACATGGAGGAACACTGTCTCTACTAAAAATACCAAACATTAGTTGGGTGCGGTGGCGCATGCCTGTAATCCCAGCTACTAGGGAGGTGTAGGCAGGAGAATCGGTTGAACCTGGGAGGTGGAGGTTACGGTGAACCGAGATTGCACCATTGCACTCTAGCCTGGGCAACAAGAGCGAAACTCTGTGTCAAAAAAGTACCTGGTAACTAACATTTTTGAGAACTTATTATGTGTGACTGTGTCAGGCAGGATGCTGGGCACTGGCGTCATCTTATTTAATCTTTATTACAGCCCTACAAGGGAAGTAGTGGCAAGAAGGATCTGAGATTTGACCCTACTTGCAAGAGAACAAGGTTACCTGCCATAGTTTCACAGATGCTGGCATGTGACTCCCGGGTTAGAATAAAAGAACTGTCTTGCCCACAGCAGTAGCAATGCCATGGTGTCAACATTTGCTTGACTTCCTCATGCCCCTGTTCCCACAGAGTAACATGAAGAAGGCCAGATGACACTTGTACATGCAGTAGATTGAATTATAACAGAGGGACTCTGACCTTAGGGAACTGGAATTTTTTATAATGGGCAGTAAGCAGGTTGACCCTTTGCTGCGCAGAGACGCTATCTTAGTGTTCCCCATAGAAACATCTTTGAGAAGATAGCCCATGACAAAGGCCGTCAGTGCCTTGGCTTGCAAGAGGTGCAGAAACTCGAGAGACTCGCAGAGAATTATCTGCCAACAAGTAGTAGTATTACAGGTATTGATCGACTTACGACCTATGCAACTTACGACCATTCAACTTTAGGACCACAGTCGCTAGCCACGACTGCTCCGTGTCTGGCAGTGCAAATGTTGCCCAGCTGGGCATACGAGAGTGCGGATCAGCTTCCAGCAGCACTACCATCTCCACGTGCACCATTTCTCTTTTTTTTTTTTTTGAGACGGAGTTTCGCTCTTGTTGCCCAGGCTGGAGTGCAATGGCGCGAGCTCGGCTCACCGCAACCTCCGCCTCCTGGGCTCAGGCAATTCTCCTGCCTCAGCCTCCTGAGTAGCTGGGATTATAGGCATGCGCCACCATGCCCAGCTGATTTTTTGTATTTTTAGTAGAGACGGGGTTTCACTATGTTGACCAGGATGGTCTCGATCTCTTGACCTCGTGATCCCCCTGCCTCGGCCTCTCAAAGTGCTGGGATTACAGGCGTGAGCCACCACGCCCTGCCACGTGCACCATTTCTACTGTACATATAGCCTACTCAACTTACGACCAAATCATGTTACGACCGGTTTGCCGGTCCCAATCGTGGTCGTAAGTCGAGCACTAGCTGTAGCTCCACTTTGTAAATGAGGAAGCGGAGATCTAGAGAGATTAAATAACTTGTCCAAAGGTGCATCGCTTGTCAGTGGTATCATTGGGGCTAGAATCTGAGTCCAGCATGGGCACCCAAACCAGTACTCAGCTGTCATGCTAGAAGTCTGCAAGAAACAGGAGAAGGTACATGTAAGTGGATGAATTCCATATATGTGAACTATATCTCAAAAGCCATTATTTGAAAAAAGAAATAAACAGTAGAAGGTGGTAAGCATGCTTCCCCTGGAGTCTGGGGGACACTAGAGACTGTTTTCTAAATGTTGCCAACAACACTAGAACCAGCATTCCCTTTTTTTGACATCTGTTGACAGCATCCTTGAGGTGGGAGGAAATAAGCTTGCGAAGTTGAATTTTAAGGCTTCCAACTAGAGTTTGGTCTTGCTGTGGTTCATTTCCTGTGATTGCATAGGCATTAGGGAGGGAGGGAGGCAAGTGAGCATGCTGCTCTCTTAAGACCCACACCTGACTGCTTTCAACTCAGGCAGCTTGCTTTGGATGGAGTTGGGGGAGATTGGTGAGGGGAAGGAAAAGGGGGTTTGAATAGGCTGGAAGGAAGGTAGGTTAGTGAGGACAGGGAAAGGGTAGGGGAAATTGTGATAGGAAAAGCAGAATGTCAAAGCATGTAAGGGCTGGATGGAATCCTAGAGGTAGCAGCCAGAGCTTTTATTCCCCTTTTCTGAGGCCCAGAGAAGTGATGGCCAATTTATGTAAATGGTTGGGACTATTTGTTTTTTTGATTCCTTTCCCGTGCTGGATTCTAGGGGAGAATACAGCAGAGACAAGATGCACAAACAATAAAGGGAATAACCCTCATTTGAGTAGGTACCTGGCAGAAGACTTGAGACAAAGTTGGAGACTCTGTAACTTTTCTCTGCAGGTTGTCCAAATAGTTCCAAATCCAAGAGGGAAATTGGCATGTGAGAGAGTATGGATTTCCCAAACGCTCAAATGGAGTTTGGAGTCTTAAATGACCTGGTTTGGCTCTCTACCTAGGAACTCTCCAGAAAACTTAAACTCCTCCCTTCAGTTTGTGTGACGTAGACCAAGCAAGCCAGGAGTAAACATTTCCGTATTTGGCTTCATGAGACCGTCTCCACTAGGTTTTAAAAAAGAACGGAGACGGCTGTCTTTCTTTTGAACTGTTAGCCAAGAGTTTCATTGAGGAAACTGAGCAGCCCCGAACTGAAACCCACATGGAAGATGTCTGTGGTCCTTATAAGAACCTGCCCACAATACTGTTTTCCCAGACCCCATCCTCATTACTGAGAAGGAGCAACCTTGCTCATTTGAGGAGTTCTCTGTGATTTAGGTCACATTGTTCCAGCAGACCCTGTCTTCAAAGGAATGTCCAAAGCGATTCGTACAAAGAGGAATTTGGAGTCAGAACCAACAGGGGTAAAGCAAGGAGGGAAGTGGTGCCACTCCCAGGGTGTAGATGCTTCCTGAGTGTTGGGAGTCACTGGGGCCTCGGGTTACCTGGTCTTCCTGGGTAACTTGAGCCCTCCCCACCCCGCAGCTTGCTGACCGAGGCAGATGCAGGTCACACGGAGTTCACCGATGAAGTCTATCAGAATGAGACCCGCTACCCCGGGGGCGACTGGAAGCCAGCGGAGGACACCTACACAGATGCGGTGAGCAGCCTGCTTCAGAGAGAAACCCTCACCTGTCACCTCTCATTGTAATCTGTGGGGAACCCAGCAGCCACCTGGCCTGGCTTTACCCTTCTCCTCTGCTCCATCTTATGTTCTGAAGAGGCTTCCTCTTATAACTTAAGCCACACCAGTGCCACAATATTTATTTTCTTTAGAATAGAAATGAGGCCTATTTAACTAGATGTTGGTACATGGTATCGTTTGGACTGTGCAAATTTTTTAGGTAAATTTTTATTATGAGCTAACAAGGGTTTGTTGTTGTTGTTGTTTGAGGGTTTTTTGAGATAGGGTCTTCCTCTGTTTCCCAGGCTGAGTGCAGCAGTGCGATCATAGCTCACTGTAACCTCAAATTCCTGAGCTCAAGCAATCCTCCAGCCTCAGCCTCCCCAGTAGCTGGGACTACAGGCACATGCCACCATGCCAGACTAATTTTTTATTTTTTTGTAGCGATGGGGTCTTATATCACCCAAGCTTGTCTTGAACTCCTGGCCTCAAGCAATCCCCCAGCCTCAGCTTCCCAAAGTGCTGGGATTACCGGAGTGACACACCAAGCTTGGCCTAGTTTTTTGTTTTTAGTTTTCGTTTTTGTTTTGTTGTTGTTTTGAGACAGTGTTTTGCTCTTGCTGCCCAGGCTGGAGTGCAATGGCACGATCTCAGCTCGCTGCAACCTCCACCTCCTGGGTTCAAGCGATTCTCCTGTCTCAGCCTCCTGAGTAGCTGGGATTACAGGTGCATTTTTGTATTTTTAGTAGAGACAGGGTTTCATCGTATTGGTCAGGCTGGTCTCAAAGTCCTGACTTCAGGTGATCTGCCCACCCTGGCCTCCCAAAGTGCTGGGATTACAGGAGTGAGCCAGTGTGTTCAGCCAGCTCGGCCTAGTTTTTAATATCATAACACATAAACTGTTTTTGTCTTTAAAAAATCCAAGCAGTGTTAAAGGAAATCAAAAGTAATTCTTCTCCCAATCCATATTCCATTCCCCAAAGATAAACATTGATGTCTGTTTTCTGTTGGTATACAAGTATATAACTTCCTTTTTTCTGCCTAAATAGAATTGTGTTGTACACACAGTTCCACAGCTTGTATTTCTCACATAATAATGTATCTTGAACATTTTTTATATCAATGCATATAGATCTATGAGCTTTTAAAAATGGCCACAGAATGTTTGATTATATGCACCTGCTATAATTCATTTAATCCCCTCTTTCTGGGCATTTAGTTTTGAGTCGTTGGTTTTTATAAGCAGTGTAACAGTGAACATCCTTAAACATATATTTTTATTCACTCTGAAAGTATCTATAGGAAAGATCCTTGGATTTGGTTGGTCTAGGTTTAAATGCATTTAAAATTTTGATAAAATTTTGTAACCCTTAAAAAGGTTTTATAAATTCATATTTTCAACAGAAGCATGAGGAGCCTGTTTGCCTTAAACATTCACCATCCCACTTTATAATCTTTGCCACATGAATAAGTGGTATCCTGTTGTTATTTCAATTTTCACTGTCTTCATCTAAAGTGAAGATAAGTATTTTTCCATGTTTATGGGCCACGTTTATTTACTTAGGAACTTTCTTTTCACAACTCTCTTCAGTTTTATGTAAGTTTTATGCAGTTTATTGGCTTGTCAATATTTTATATAAATTTTGCTCAATTGTATATGATTAACATCGTGAACCTCCAGCAGCATTTCCCTGTACTCAGAAACATGTGTCTGCTGGGTGTGGTAGCTCACACCTGTAATCACAACACTTTGGGAGGTCGAGGTGGGTACATCACTGAAGGTCAGGAGTTCAAGACCAGCTTGGCCAACATGGTGAAACCCCATCTCTACTAAAAATACAAAAATTAGCCAGATGTGGTGGCAGGCGACTATAGAGGCTGAGGCAAGAGAATCCCTTGAGCCTGGGAGGAGAAGTTACAGTGAGTTGAGATGGCACCATTGCACCCCAGCCTGGGTGACACAGCAAAACTGCATCTCAAAACAAAACAAAACAAAAACAAAAAAACTCCAAATCATGTTTCTTTAATGTTTTACCCATTCTCTGATGGGTTCTTTCCCACGTAACACCTCATAAACACAGTTGCACCATTTCATAATATTAAGTTGAACCATAAGAAATTGCTGAGATTCAACCATGTTGACCTTCAAAAACAGCAATTTCACATGATTGAACCTAATACTTTTCCCCAACAGTAAAAATATAAGGTAGTTTAAACTAATTTTTATTTAGCAGTTGTGCATAAATAAAGATCAGAGAGTTTTCTGAGTGAAATGGATCTCTAAGATGGTATCTAAGTAAAGGTGTGAATGCCATAGTTCAGCGGGAGGACTATATCTTGCCCTTTGCATCTGACTGACACGATGGCTTACCTCCCTTCTTTGTGTTTATTTTTGTTTTGTAAGAACGGCGATAAAGCAGCATCTCCCAGCGAGTTGACTTGTCCTCCAGGTTGGGAATGGGAGGATGATGCGTGGTCATATGACATAAATCGAGCGGTGGATGAGAAAGGTAATGTTGTATACCTATGACCTGATTGGGGCTCTGCAGCAGGGCCTTGGTTAATCAGGGTGAAGTTGCCTTGGAAGGGAAGGTCCTCACTTCTGCTGGTCTACGGCAGAGGTCCCCAGTCTCCTGGCCATAGACCAGTACCAGTTCGTAACCTGCTAGGAACCGGGCCACACAGCAGAAGTGAGCCGTGGGCAAGTAGGCATCACCGCCTGAGCTCTGCCTCCTGTCAGATCAACGGCAGCATTAGATTCTCGTGAGAGTGCAAACCCTGTTGTGAACTGCATGTGAGAGGGGTCTAGGTTGTGTGCTCTTTATGGGAATCTAGCCATCCTCCCCCCCAATCCCACAACCCTGTCCATAGAAAAATTGTCTTCCATGGAACCTGTCCTCGGTGCCAAAAAGGTTGGGGGCTGCTGGTCTGTGGCAGCTGGGTCACATGGCAGTCAAATGTAGACTAGTCAAATGTAGAATCCAAAGGACAGGCAAGTGTATGGACAAGTGCTAAGTGGGCAGGAGGGTGTTAAGAGTGAAAAACAGGCCAGGTGCGATGGCTAACGTCTGTAATTCCAGCACTTTAGGAGGCTGAGGTGGGTGGATCATGAGGTCAGGAGTTCAAGACCAGCCTGGCCAACATGGTGAAACCCTGTCTCTACTAAAGATACAAAAATTAGCCAGGCACGGTGGCAGGAGCCTGTAATCTCAGATACTTAGGAGGCTGAGGCAGGAGAATCGCTTGAACCAGGGAAGCAGAGGTTGCACTGAGCTGAGATCATGCCACTGCACTCCAGCCTGGGCAACAGAGTGAGACTTTGTCTCCAAAAAAAAAAAAAAAGTGAAAAACATCAGGCGATGGGGGCCACCTGTTTGGGTTTTGAGACGCTTAGGGATCCATGATGAGAATTTGGAGGGAGCTGCAGTCAAGGTTTTCTCTATTCTAACCATACCCCATAATCTCCCTGGGAACACCACATTCAGGCGCCCCCTGGCTCAGAAAAGAAAGCTGTAAACTGCCCTTAAAGTCATCATATGCACCAATAATGCAGATTATTGATATAACTTCTGGTGTTTGTCTTTTTCTCACTTAATTAAAATTAAGTGAACAATAGCATTTGGAATTATCAAAATAGAAAACCTGATTCATTTCTTTATGCATGGAGCATAGAACTGACATTGACCCAGAAGATTTCACATGAATTATAAGCTCCTTGCTGATCTCGATGCACACACCAGATCTTAGAATAATCGTGAGCATTGATTGGGCAATAACTGTGTGCTAAGTATGGCCCTCAGGCATTGCATGTTATTTTGATAGTGTTAAAATACTGTAACCCTATAAAAAGGTGTGTTTTATCTTTACAATGGGGAAATTGGGCCATAGGCAGGTTTACCAACTTGCAGGAAACTTATTTAGTTAACAGCCAACATGTGGTGATGCTAAGATTTGAACCCAGGCTGTGTACCCGCACAGCCCACACCCTCACCTGTGGTTTCTCCTACCTCTTGAATTGGGCTTTATTCTTAAGTGCATTCAATTACCATGAATGACCAGAAGTATAAAAGTGGAGGAGAACCCCATGGCCACCAAGGAAGCATTTTGAGGAACTCAATGGGAACGAGGCTGTATTCAGTTTGGCTGGACATCCCAGCAAAATGAAAAGAGCCACGCATTCGGTCATGATAGTAGAGTGTCTGGGAGCTGGGAGAGTGACTGAATGTTTCCTGGAGGTTTATTTGGTGATCTGGCAAGTGCATCTCTTTTGGGTAACCATTTACAAACTCTGTTCCAGGCTGGGAATATGGAATCACCATTCCTCCTGATCATAAGCCCAAATCCTGGGTTGCCGCAGAGAAAATGTACCATACTCATAGACGGCGAAGGCTGGTCCGAAAACGCAGGAAAGATTTAACACAGACAGCTTCAAGCACCGCAAGGGTAAGAGGAGTCAGGGAAGAGAGCTGGACTGAGGAGCTCTGCCCTCCTGACCACAAAGTCCCAGCTAACTAGGCGTTTCTGCAAAAGCTATTTGCAAATCCATTAGGCTGCACTTGAGGTTCTCAAAGTGAGCTCACCGCAGCCGGCAATATCACCATCACCTGGGCATTTGTTAGAACTGTCCCATCCCAACGCTACTGATTTAGAAATCCTGCGGCTGGGCCCAGCCGTCTGTAGTTCAGCAAATCATCCTGGTGATTCTGAGGCAGGATAAATGTTGAGAACTGCTACAGAGGTGTTAAAAGAAATGGAAATTATTTTGGCAGCATAATATAGTAGCAGCAGTAGCTTAGAACTTGGAACAAGATGTGTGAGATTCAAACTCTGACTTCCCTTTCTTTCTCATCTGCAAAATGGGAATAATATCTATACCTTCTAATTAGCGTATGGTAAGCTTTAAATGAAATAATAATTTTGGGCTGGGCGCGGTGGCTCACGCCTGTAATCCCAGCACTTTGGGAGGCTGAGGCGGGTGGATCACAAGGTCAAGAGATCGAGACCATCCTGGTCAACATGGTGAAACCCCGTCTCTACTAAAAATACAAAAAATTAGCTGGGCATGGTGGTGCATGCCTGTAATCCCAGCTACTCAGGAGGTTGAGGCAGGAGAATTGCCTGAGCCCAGGAGGCGGAGGTTGCGGTGAGCCAAGATCACGCCATTGCACTCCAGCCTGGGCAACAAGAGCGAAACTCCATCTCAAAAAAAAAAAAAAAAAGAAAGAAATAATAATTTTGATAGAACAATAACACTCATAGTAAGTGGCATGTATAGAAGGGGCTTTCTATAAGGCTAGGTACTGAATAGGCATCACCTATAGTCTCTAAGGTTTGGATTTTCTGGCCGTTTTACAGATAATGCTCACAGAGTTTAAGTAGACTTGCTCTAGGTCAAGTATCTAGTAAGTGGCAAAGCTGGTGTTGTAATAGGAACACCAGGAACTCTCTCTATTCCACAGAATGCATAGCTCTAGTAGGTGCTATGACATTAATTTTATTAGATGGTGAGCTTCTGGAAGCAAAAATGGAGCCATAGTCATCTTAGTATCCTCCTTGCTAACTCAGAAATGTGCTCCCAGTAAATAATCTAGTCAAATAAATGAGCCAATGAATGAGTCTTTTTTTACAATTTAATTTTGAGTTCCAAGATACATGCCCAGGATGTGCAGGTTCGTTCCATAGGTAAACGTGTCCCTTGGTGGTTGGCTGCTCCTATCAACCCATCACTTAGGTATTAAACCCAGCATGCATCAGCTGTTTATCCTGATGCTCTCCCTCCCTCCACCCCCTGGCCCCAGTGTGTGTTGTTTCCCTCCCTGTGTCCATGTGTTCTCATTGTTCAGCTCCCACCTGTGAGAACACGTGGTATTTGGTTTTATATTTCCATGTTTGTTTGCTGAGGATGATGGCCTCTAGCTCCATCCATGTCCCTGCAAAGGATACAGTCTCATTCCTTTTTATGACTGTATAGTATTCCGTGGTGTGTATGTAGCACATTTTCTTTATCCAGTCTATTATTGATGGGCATTTGGGTTGATTCCATGTATTTGCTATTGTGAATAGTGCTACAATGAAAATATGCATGCATGCTTCTTTATAATAGAATTATTTATATTCCTCTGGGTATGTACCCACTAATGAGATTGCTGGGTCAAATGGCATTTCTGGTTCCAGGTCTTTGAGGAATCGCCACACTGTCTTCCACAATGTTGAGCTAATTTACACTTCCACCAACAGTGTAAAAGTGTTCCTGTTTCTCCACAGCCTGACCAGCATCTGTTGTTTCTTGACTTTTTAATATAAAATCTCTATTCTGACTGGTGTGAGATGGTATCTCATTGTGGTTTTTATTTGCATTTCTCTAATGATCAGTGATGTTGAGCTTTTTTTCATGTTTGTTGGCCGCATAAATTTCTTGAGAAGTATCTGTTCATGTCATTTACTCACTTTTTAATGATGTTGTTTGTTTTTTTTCTTGTAATTTTGCTTAAGTTCCTTGTAGATTCTGGATATTAGTCCTTTGTCAGATGGATAGATTGCAAAACTTTTCTCCCATTCTGTAGGTTGCCTGTTCACTCTGGTGATAGTTTCTTTTGCTGTGCAGAAGCTCTTTAGTTTAATGATCCCATTCTGATGGGGTGAGAAATTTCTAGAGGTGCTGGAACCCTCTCCCACATGAGAGCACCAAGTTGAAGTGGAAGGAACACTGAGCCACCAGTTGGAAGGCTCTGGCTATGGCCCAGCTCTACCAATGAGTATTGCTGAGACTTTGATCATGTTTCCTAACCTGCCTTACTCTTGCCTATGTGAAATCTTTCACTGCTACTATTAATATTACTAGAGGGTCAGGCACAAGATTATGCTTAACCTGCGTTTTACATTTATTCAAAGTGAAAAAAATAGACCCAACGACAGTAATTACTCACATGGAGCTCTTATTTCTCAGATTGTAAATATTATTCCATAAAATTTTACATTTATTAAATCCAGTCATACTTTTAAGATAGTTAAATAAAATTTCTGCCATGAAAATGTCAGCTACATGAAGGCAAAGACCCTATCTTTTCTTCACTGTGTCCTTACCCCTAACATGATCCCTGTCACATAGTAGGCACTCAGATTTCTTGAATGAATAGAATACAACATTGAATACTGATACCACTTGTATATCAATAGTTTTTAAGCTGAAAAGTAGCATACAAATCTGTCATTGGTTATTACAGAAAGAATATATTCTGACCTATCACTTTATTAGTTATGGCAGCTATTAGCTCAGGCAAAACATTTAAACCTTGGCGGGGGGCATTTACTTTTTTTCCTACCTATGTAAAGTGGAGATACCAATGTTTTACAAACTATATCACACTAGCAACGTTTTTATGTACTAATGAAGTGAGAAAACCGAAAGCAATTTGAGAAAGAGTCTACTTGCTTCACCCACCCCAAGTCTGAATGAGGTGCACCTCGTGAGGGTCGGTCCCCCGTGGAGCTGTAATTGCCTGCTTATCTCTCTGCACTCCCACAGTCCATCGGCTCTGCAAGGGCACAGATCCTGTCTGTTTTTTTCTTTTCTGTATTCCTGGCTCTAGCTCAGTACTTGGCAAAGAGCTGATTTTGAATACTATGTGTCTGCTGATTGATCAAATGACCTGTTTTATCAGGATAAGGAATATCATCAGCAGCAGCATCGTCATCATCATTAACATTTTTACTTCTGTTTTAGGCCATGGAGGAATTGGAAGACCAAGAAGGTTGGGAATATGCTTCTTTAATTGGCTGGAAATTTCACTGGAAACAACGAAGTTCAGATACCTTTCGCCGCAGACGCTGGAGGAGAAAAATGGCTCCTTCAGAAACACATGGTGCAGCTGCCATCTTTAAACTTGAAGGTGCCCTTGTAAGTACTAGGTTGCCAGAGCGCAGATCGTATTGGTGTAGAGAAAATATGTGAGTGTTAGATACAGCACTGCCAACTCCACAGAAATGCCTGTCATTCCAGTACCATAAGATGGCAAATATTAACAGGTTGAGAGAAAGCCACACATCCTGGGTACTCAGTACCTCCTGTAGAATGAACGGACCATGAACACAGGAGTGTTCTAAGAAATACTCCTGCTGACACACCTGCTTCACCTAGCATTTTCCACATGTGTCTGTTCCAGGACCCTTGTTTCAGGTAACATCTGTTCACATCCCAGACACAAGTTCCTTAAATCGTATCTTAGAAACTGCAACTGTTCAACAAACCAAAAAAGTTAAATATACAGATGTGAGGGGGAGGAAATCAGAGGGCTAGATCACAAAATTAGAGAGCAATTCATACAGAAGCACAATAAAGAAGTCGGTGAAAAAGCAGGCAGGTGGAAGGAAGGGATAGAAAAATGGCAGTGGGTGATCTAAAACAATAGGGGGCCGGGCGCGGTGGCTCACGCCTGTTATCCCAGCACTTTGGGAGGCTGAGGCAGGTGGATCACGAGGTTGGGAGTTCAAGACCAGCCTGGCCAAGATGGTGAAACTCCGTCTCTAATAAAAATACAAAAATTAGCCGGGTGTGGTAGCAGGTGCCTGTAATCCCAGCTACTCGAGAGGCTGAGACAGAGAATTGCTTGAACCCAGTAGTTGGAAGTTGCAGTGAGCCGAGATCATGCCACTGCAGTCCATCCTGGGGTGACAGAGCGAGACTCCATCTCAAAAATAAAATAAAATATAAAATAAAACAATAGAGTGGTCAGGAGCCATGCCCCAACAGCCTATTTTTGTATTTCTGCACTGTGACCCACTGCGTTCTCCTGCTGCTGCTGCTCTTTCTCTTCCTTATCCCATCCTTTTACTCCCTATTGATCCTCTGCATTTTTTCTTTTTTTCCCTTTTTCTCAGCATCAGGGTTTGGCAAACCTGGACTGGAGGTAGGAGGGCTGGCTCCCACTTCCTGCTTGGCTGCTTTCCAGCTAAGCAACTTCAGGGAAGTCACTTGCTATCCTAGGACTTGCTCCTCTTAAAAAAAAAAAAAGAGGGAGTTTGGATGATAGCATCTTTACAAAGCTAGAATTCCATTTGTTTGGGATTCTTGCCTCTGGGTTGGTTGGCTTGCTTTTAGGCAGTGTTTCCTGACTCCTCTGCTAACTGACTCTGTTAATTGACTTTAGGGGGCAGACACTACGGAAGATGGGGATGAGAAGACTGTGGAGAAGCAGAAGCACAGCGCCACTGCTGTGTTCGGAGCAAACACACCCATTGTTTCCTGCAATTTTGACAGTGAGTTTTATTTTTTTTAATTTATTTTTATTCATTTTTATTTGAGATGGAGTCTCACTCTGTCACCCAGGCTGGAATACAGCGGCGTGATCTCGGCTCACTGCCACCTGCCAGGTTCAAGCAATTCCCCTGTCTCAGCCTCCTGAGTAGCTGGGACTACAGGTACGCGTCACCATGCCCCTGGCTAATTTTTTGTATTTTTAGTAGAGACAGGGTTTTGCCATATTAGCCAGGCTGGTCTCGACCTCCTGACTTCTGGTAATCCACCCACCTCAGCCTCCCAAAGTGCTGGGATTACAGGCGTGAGCCACTACAGCTGGCCAACAGTGAATTTTAAACATGACTTTGTGAATTCCACTTCCTTTTATCTCAAGGAAACTTCAAATCACCAAATATGATTTTAAAATCTCTTCATGCAAACATGACTTTCATTTTCATCCTTGATGAAAGGGGTTTTTAAAAATACAGTTGAAAACCATGTCATATTTAAGGTGAAGCGTGATCAAATCACTGATTTTAACAGTCTATCTAAGATGTGTTTATCTAGTAAGCCTCCAAAATTGAAATTTTAACTATGAAAAAAGACACAAAAAATTAAATAAAAGTTGGTTTCAATAATAACCTTCAGGATTTGGGGGCTGAGAGAGACCTACTCTACAATAATATTAACAAACACTAACATAGGTCTTAGCTCTTAGCATGGGCTAGGAACTATACATATTATAACTTGGTTAATCCTCCTGACAACACTATAAAGTAGGTGCTATTATTGTCCCCATTTTACAGAAGTGGGAACCAAAGCACAGGAAGATTAAATAACTTGCCCAAAGTCTTATGGTTAGTAAGCACTAGAGACAAGATTTGAACTCAGATAGTGGAGCTCCCAGAATCTGTGCATGGAATCACAAAGCTCTGCTATCTCACAGAGAGAGAGAGACAGAGAGAGTGTCAGAGAAAGAGAGAGAGAGAGACAGACACAGAGTGTCAGAGAGAGAGAGACAGTGTCAGAGAGAGAGAGAGAGAGAGAGAGAGAGAGAGAGTCACAGAGAGAGAGAGAGAGAGAGTGTCAGAGAGAGACAGAGTGTCAGAGAGAGAGAGACAGAGAGAGTGTCAGAGACACAGAGTGTCACAGAGAGAGCGTCAGAGAGAGAGAGAGAATGTCAGAGGAAGAGAGACAAACACAGAATATAATAATAAAAGAAGGCGTATGAAGAGTTTGAAATGTCACAGAAAGTTTTAGAAGATAACTGTTTCCCAGATCTGGTGCCGAAGTAGTATAGAAAGCCCTATTCCTATAACTGCTGGAGACCCAGTTTCATTTGAAAGGTCTGTGATGACAAGCAGCACCCTACATTCAGTTAGTTTATAACAGAGGTAATGTTTTCCTGATTGACACACTTTTCACTGAGCTTACTAAGTATTTTTTAAAAAGAATACATATGAATATTTTAAGACCAAGTCTCACTCTGTCGCCCAGGCTGGAGTGCAGTGGCGTGATCTCAGCTCATTGAACTACTTTGGGAGGACACATCATCACTACCCTATGTGCTGGTTACTGTGGGAACTATAACAGATTCAGGTGGCCCATTTATCAGAAACATGTATTTTTTTTCCAAATATTCCAGTAAAATAGCAGTTTACAGTGTTACGTTTATTTTTGTTTGTTTGTTATGTTCTTTGTTACATTTCTTGTAAGTAATCGTCATTTTGCTTTTTAGGAGTCTACATCTACCACCTGCGCTGCTATGTCTATCAAGCCAGAAACCTCCTGGCTTTAGACAAGGATAGCTTTTCAGGTAAAGGAAAACAATCTTCATGCTACACATGATTATACAGCATGCTATTCACTTCTATGTGTCAAGTGAATGCCTTCTGTCCTTTCTAACAAAAACCCTTTTCATGTGGAGATTATTGTTGCATCCTGGAAGCAAACTTGCTCAATCATTAGATAAATCATCACTGAAACCTTTAGGCACCATTGCTGGGTGCTAGTGATACACAGAAGATCCTTTGGTACTGATAGATATTAATTGATTAAGTAATAAGAAGCACCGAGAAAGTGAGTTCTCATCTCTGTTTATATACATGGCTGTGTTTTCATCCCTGGACCCTTGGGTTGATTGGGAAGTTAAGATCCTTTAAATTTTTCTGTAGGTTCTCTCAAGGTATCAAAAAGATGACAAGTTTGCCGTCTGCCTACAGCACCAGGCTTTGAGCAGTTTAGAGTTCATTTTAACCTCCTCCTCTGCCTGCTCCCCAGATACGCGATACCGTGAGGCTCTGTCGTCTCTTGCACTGACACCCCAGCTGCTTTTGTTGCTTTGGACTGGTTCTGAGGGGAAGGCTATTGGCAAGGGAGCGGGGAGGAGGGGAGAACATGCCTGCCTGGGGATTTGAGTCCTTGCTGCTCAACCATGGATTGAGCTATCTGGGGAGCATTCCACTTCAGGACTCAAAGCCCAGCAGAGCTTCCCTGGGCTTTCTATGGAAACAACTCTTAACCCCATGTCCCGTTTGCCCTGAACTGCACTTTTTTATTCCAACCGGGAAATGTGTTAAAGCATTTGCCTGACTCTCATGTGCTCACATCAATTTTGAAGCATGTTTCAAGCACTAATATTTACCAATATTTGTGAATGGTTTCCTTTTGATACAAATTTGACCAGATTCAAGATTGTCACTGCAATATACATCTCCAATGTGGTCTTTGAAGACATTTTCAAATATTTTCCACCAGAGGGCACTCTATCACTGAGAGTCAAAAAAAATATTTCCAAAATTCGTGACTAAAGCTTCATAAAACTTTAAGCACATTCCTTGCAGTTTGAGATAGAAGAATTATCATCAGGGCGAAAGCAAAGGGTTTATATGATGGCTCCACTTCTAGAAACCAAGCACTTTTAGCTTATACAAGAGTTTCAGGCTAGATACTGTGTTATTTTTCAGATAGGTCAGCCCCCAGGCAACTGCAAAAAGGTTTGATGAAATTATTTATCATGAAGGAGAACATAGATTATTTCTCCATACACAACATTGCTTTCTCTCCATTCTTTATTTTATTTACTTGTTTATTTTGAGAAGGAGTTTTGCTGTTGTTGTCCAGGCAGTGCAATTGTGCGATCTTGGCTCACCGCAACTTCCGCCTCCCAAGTTCAAGCAATTCTCCTGCCTCAGCCTCCCAAGTAGCTGGGATTACAGGCATGCACCACCACACCCTGCTAATTTTGTATTTTTAGTAGAGATGGGGTTTCACCATGTTGGTCTCGAATTCCTGACCTCAGGTAATCCACCCACCTTGGCCTCCCAGAGTGCTGGGATTGCAGGCGTGAGCCACTGCACCCAGCAGCTTTCTCTCCATTCTTAAGTATAGTGAGTCAACGTTTTCTGCTGTCACAGATTGTAAACTATGAGCATCTGAGCTTTTCCTGTTCCTCTTGTACTCTTGAGACCTGGCACTCAATAAATACTTGCTGAATGGATTATCATCAACATTAAAAACAACTATAATAAAAACTAGCATTTATCAGATACTCCCTATAGGACAGGCTCTATCCTAAGTAGCTAACATTACTTATGTCGTTTTATCCTCAACACTGTGAGGCAGATATTACTTTCATGCATGGAGGAGGGAACCAAGGTTTAGGAAGATTATTTTCCCCTCAAAGTTATGCAGCAGGGGTGAAGGGCAGGTATTGAACCTGGGTTGTATCTGACTGCAGAGCCTTCCCTCAACCATGACTGCAGTGCTCTTGCAGAGGAAAACTGTGGGCCCAATTACCCTTGGTGAGGACATACTCCAAAGAGATACCTCTCAGTACACATCGGGGTCTCGCTTCAGGTGTCTCTGCTGCAGTACCAGAACCTTCCATGGGGAACTCCCTGCTCCCTAGAAACCCTCTCTCCAGGAGGATGGTGAGAGCCCACCGTCATTATATCCAGAGGGAAAGAATGTGGTTGCAGTGAGTGGTCTTAGGGAGTTAGATTCTAGCCATGGCCCCATTGTTCTTCTCGCTTTCTGTTTTAGATCCGTATGCTCATGTCTCTTTCCTCCATCGGAGCAAAACCACTGAAATCATCCGTTCAACCCTGAATCCCACGTGGGACCAAACAATTATATTCGATGAAGTTGAAATCTATGGGGAACCTCAAACAATTCTACAGAATCCACCCAAAGTGATCATGGAACTTTTTGACAATGACCAAGTGGTAGGTCATTTAGAATTTCTAAGATAACTTGGGGATGATGGAGATTTGAAGGGATCATTGTTGGGGAATTTAAGAATTCCTTTGTTTCCCTAGGGCAAAGATGAATTTTTAGGACGAAGCATTTTCTCTCCTCTGGTGAAACTGAACTCAGAAATGGACATCGCACCCAAACTTCTCTGGCACCCAGTAATGAATGGAGACAAAGCCTGTGGAGATGTTCTTGTCACCGCAGAGCTGATTCTGAGGGACAGGGTACATTGCTGTGTTCTTCCTCATATGTTCTGTCAGCTTCTTAAGATGCGTTCATTCTAGGCACTGTTTGCTTGAACTGAAGGGAGGTATTGACATATCCATGTTTGTTTCACAGGATGGCTCCAACCTTCCCATTCTTCCCCCTCAAAGGGCACCAAATCTATACATGGTCCCCCAGGGGATCAGGCCTGTGGTCCAGCTCACTGCCATTGAGGTATGCTGCCCCCCACGTGTTACTCATCAAATCAAACAGCTGTGACTGCTGAACAGGAATCTTTGTATAGAAAATAGAATCCTGCTGCATATTTTCTTGCTATGTCCAACTTCCTTTACAACTTGTCCAAAAACTGGAGATATTCATGGGAGTAGAGGCTTGTTGAAGCAACAAGGAGAGGTCAATTCTAGCATTCCTGAGAGCATCTAAACTCCTCATTTACTGGGAGCCAGCAGGTTTCTGGGTTTTTCAGATCAACTAGAGAACTGGGAGAGGGAAGATGGACCAGAAGGGAATGACTCTTTATATGCCCAGAGATAGGGACTTGGCAGGGAGTCAGAGACGGAAGTTGGATGGGAGCCGTTGGCAATGTTGACACGTCAGCTACAGGCTGATGGCCCCAACCAGGTGGCTTGTTAGACAGTGTTTGGCCTACTCCCAAGACTTCCCTCTGTCCAGTCAAGCAGCTGTTAACACTCCAAGATTTCCCTTCTCTGGCTGTCTTGCTAAGAATTCTCAAAGGCTGAGGCCATCACTTTGAAATGCCTGCATGTCAGACACCTTGTTAAGTTTACTGGTGGGCTGGGCGTGGTGGCTCATGCCTGTAATTCCAGCACTTTGGGAAGCCAAGGCAGGCTGATCACTTGAAGCCAGGGGTTTGAGACCAGCCTGGCCAACATGGTGAAACCCTGTCTCTACTAAAAATACAAAAATTAGCCAGGCGCGGTGGCACGTGCCTGTAATCCCAGCTACTTGGGAGGCTGAGACACAAGAATTGCTTGAACTTGGGGTAGAAGTTCCAGTGAGTCTAGTTTGTGCTACCCCTGCACTCCAGCCTGGACAACAGAGTGAGACTCTGTCTCAAAAAAACAAAAAACAAGTTTACAGATGATTATCAGAATAACCCTACGATAGATAATACAATCAGTCTTGTTTGTAGATGAGACATATAGAGGTTAGTTAGTTACCTTGTCAGCATTGACACAGCTATTAGACGGCACAGCCAGGGTTTGATTGCTTCACTCCTAACTGCATTGCTTCTTTAGGGTCTCAGGCAGGAGAAAGAAAGGGGCAAAACCACTTTCTTTGCATGACCTACAAGCTTACTAGGATAATGTTCAAATTAATCTTAAAGACTTTGCAAGTAATTCTGAATATTATTTTTAAAGTCCTCGGTTACCTTCCCTTCTCTTTAAATTGTTTTCTTAGATTCTAGCCTGGGGCTTAAGAAATATGAAAAACTTCCAGATGGCTTCTATCACATCCCCCAGTCTTGTCGTGGAGTGTGGAGGAGAAAGGGTAGAATCAGTGGTCATCAAAAGCCTTAAGAAGACACCCAACTTTCCAAGTTCTGTTCTCTTCATGAAAGTGGTACAGTATTGATTCTCTGTAATCACCCATGTGCGTTGAAATATGAATGTATATGCCACACACACATGCACACGCGCACACGCGCACATGCATACGCACACACGCAGAGTTTATTTCCAAAATCTGACAAATAGAAAAACCCTGCCTTATATTCAGCTTGCCAATGACTTTTTCCCCTGAAATTCTCACACCGTAGTGATGATTTCTTAAAGCATCAAAACAACTCCAGTGGCACAGAAATATCTGTGAGCAATACTTACTTATTTCTCCAGTAAACTTTCCATCTATCCAGGTTATATATTACAGGCTCTTGGTCAACCCCATGAGGGCAGAATATTAACCCCCAGTCATGCGTGGACCAGATAGACCCCCTACAGATGTGCATGGACCAGAATCCTCTGGATGAGGACGGGCTGTCTGGGGAAGGGGCGGCTTGTGAGGGAAGGTATATGGGGTGATGGGGCCATGCCCCTGGTAGCCCCTAACTGTGCCCCACCTCCAGGTGCCCCTGGGATGGCACCTTCTGTGCTCCATCGAGGCTACCCTCTGATTGGTAAAGATGTGAGTTCCCAACCCTCCATCACAGACCCTGTAATACCTGGGACAAGAAGAGGTCACCCAGTCTTTCCGTTTTTATTTTTATTTTATTTTATTTTTTTTTTTTTTTGAGACGGAGTTTCGCTCTTGTTACCCAGGCTGGAGTGCAATGGCGCGATCTCGGCTCACCGCAACCTCCGCCTCCTGGGCTCAGGCAATTCTCCTGCCTCAGCCTCCTAGGTCGCTGGCATTACAGGCATGCGCCACCATGCCCAGCTAATTTTTTGTATTTTTAGTAGAGACGGGGTTTCACCATGTTGACCAGGATGGTCTCGATCTCTTGACCTCGTGATCCACCCGCCTCGGCCTCCCACAGTGCTGGGATTACAGGCTTGAGCCACCGCGCCCGGCCCTCTTTCCATTTTTAAAGCAGTTCATTTCTTTTCCTTTTTTAAAAAAATTTTTAATTTTTATTTTTTGAGACAGAGTTTCACTCTTGTTGCCCAGGCTGGAGAGCAGTGGCATGATCTTGGCTCACTGCAACCTCCACCTCCTGGGTTCAAGTGATTTTCCTGTCTCAGCCTCCTGAGTAGCTGGGATTACAGGGATGTGCCACCATACCCGTCTTTACTAAAATGCAAAGTTAGCTGGGATATTTTTTGCGCAGACACAAAAAAATACTCCAGCTAATTTTGTATTTTTAGTAGAGACCAGGTTTCTCCATGTTGGCCAGGCTGGTCTCGAACTCCTGACCTCAGGTGATCCACCTGCCTCAGCCTCCCAAAGTGCTGGGATTATAGGCATGAGTCACCGTGCCCAGCCTAAAGCAGTTAATTTCTTAACTTTTACCAAACAAAAACAAAACAAAACAAAAAACCTTCCGTTTTTACTCTATTGTATAAATAGGTGAAATAAAGATAGTTCATTACCTTGAAGTGTTGGAAGACCTAGAAGCTTCCCATTCCTTTCCCCACCCCAGTCATTTTTCTGACCTTGATGTCTCCAATACAGTGCTCTTGAACGCCAGGGTCACATGCTTCAGTCTCTTATTTTACAGAGGAGAAATCTTAGGCCTAAAGAGGGGAAATGTTTATCCAGTGTCATAGTATCAGGCGACGCTGTCTATACCGCAGTGACTGTGTCCTAACTACAGTGACAGCTGTCATGCAGTGCTAGATGCATTCTTACTTGGTACACCTAGTCTTTAATCCTGCGGGGTAAACATCTTCACCCCTCTTATACCCACTTTGGGGAAAACCAAGAGGTAACTAATGTACACAAGGGGACATCGCTAGTGAGTGGCCAGTGTTTGCACAGAGGTCCCTCCAGCCCCAAAGCCCGTGCTCTCTTCCCTGTCATGCAACAGATGGCAAGCCACTGGGATGCTCCCAGCCGGGGTCCCAAAGTGGTTGCCCCTGGGCCACTCCACCTGTTCTTGTCCACTCCCCACACCTCCATCCCCTTCCACGTTCTAGTCTACAATCTAGCCTTGGTCAGCAGAGATTAGAAAAACCACTGGGATAATCCCAGCTTCTATTCCTGTGTCAGGCCAGAGACAGAAATTCACCTGAGCGACATACCAAGTGGGGCCCTAGGTCAGCCCACAATTCCCCAATCAGGCATTGTCACCGAAGCCACCAAATTCCATGAGAGGGAGCCAGGGGAGTCAGGAAAAAGCAGCAATCCATTTTTGCACTGAATTTCCAGGGCAAAAAGACTCTTGGCCATCGTTATTTCTCTTAGAGATTCAGTTTTGTCTTGACCATTTCTAAAGTCTGCTCAGAACTGGCTAGTAGATGACCAAAGCTCTGGGCTTGTTAGCCTTGCGCATGTCCCCTCCCAGGAAGCAGAGCAGAGCAAAGAGTACAGGGCAGTGACAAACAGTATGGGTCAGTGATTCCTCACTTACAGGACACAGCATGGGCCAGGTACTATTCTAAGTACTCTTCACGTATAGTAATTCAACAATTTTACTATTACTCATGAAATAATGGGGGCGTGGAAGGGTTAGCCCAGCAGTTGATGGCGGCAGCACCAGGACTTGACCCCAGGTAGTCTGGCTGACAGCCCGTGTTCTTAAGCATTGAGCTCCTTGCCCAGCACATAAGTGACTGAATGATTTATTGTGAGTCCTCAGGGCTGTGTGGTAAAGAGAATCTGGATTGGTCCACTGGAGAAATTTTTCTCAAAGCTGCCCTTGTCTGGTCTTGTAAAGAGAAATGACACCGGCCGGGCGCGGTGGCTCAAGCCTGTAATCCCAGCACTGTGGGAGGCCGAGGCGGGTGGATCACGAGGTCAAGAGATCGAGACCATCCTGGTCAACATGGTGAAACCCCGTCTCTACTAAAAATACGAAAAATTAACTGGGCATGGTGGCGCGTGCCTGTAATCCCAGCGACTCAGGAGGCTGGGGCAGGAGAATTGCCTGAACCCGGGAGGCGGAGGTTGCGGTGAGCTGAGATCGCGCCATTGCACTCCAGCCTGGGTAACAAGAGCGAAACTCCATCTCAAAAAAAAAAAAAAAAAGAGAGAAATGACACCTACCTTTGTGATCCCCAGTTCTTGCCCAAGGAGGAATTATACATGCCCCCCCTGGTGATCAAGGTCATCGACCACAGGCAGTTTGGGCGGAAGCCTGTCGTCGGCCAGTGCACCATCGACCACCTGGACCGCTTTCGCTGCGACCCTTATGCAGGGAAAGAGGATATTGTCCCACAGCTCAAAGGTAACATGCAAGTCTGTGCATCAGTCTGGGGGCTTTTCATGCATGGCTCTGATTTAATCTTTACAAACCCTCTCAAGTTAAGTCCTAGATTCGTTGTCTACGTATATTTTGCAGATGAGCAAACAGTGTGAGTTGCAGTGGGTGATGTCACTTTCCCAGGGTTGTATTGCTAGTAAGTGGCAGGGCTGGGCTGGAATCTTGGCCTCGTTTTAGGGGTGGGTGAAATGCTCTGAGGGATTCCTCTCTGAAATCCTGCTCCTGGGTGACCGTAAGACTTCTTTTGAGGAAATGTTAAGTGCCTCATGAATGTTCCTTATTTACCTTTTATCATGCAGGTAGCAAAGCAGGGAGAGCTGTTCCTACATCAGTGAGAGGATGAAGTCATTTTTTCCACCTTTCACTGAATGTTTAGGAAGTGCTCTTTGACTGCCATGCGCTGTTCTAGATATCTGGAGACAGTGGGGACCAAGACAGCCATGTTCCCCTCACACAAGGCAAGAGTCCAGCAGGGAAGGCAAACAAGAAAATGTGCAGTTGCAGTCCAGTGTGATAAATATCTTGATGGGGAAAACAGCAAGCTCCCTGACCCCATGAACACTGAGAGAGGAGGAGATTTTATTTCAGATTGCTTTCCATCTGCGTTCCTACCTCATTAGCACATGGAATTAATATGTAAATGATAGAGCAGGGCATAATGCTTACTTTCGATTTCCATAATAAATAATAGCTAGTGACACAGCATTTTGCAATTACCCGTTCACTAGTTATCCGCTTTTAGCTTACCATGTGCTAGGGACTGTGTTAGGGGCTGGGGGCTACCTCACATCAGTGCAAGAGATCCCAGGCCCGTGGCCTCATAAATTAGACACCGTGGGAGGGCTAGAACACCCTCATTCAGCCGATCCTTGGTGGCTTCAAGACTAAAGCAGATGTCTTCTATTTAAGCAGCTGTGTCACTAACGGGTTCTATTAAAGCTTTCATAAGGGTTGGTACTGACTTTACAAAGCCTCTGAAACCCATCTGCTATGTAGGTCTGACTGAGCATCCTGGATCCCTGATTCAGAGACAAGGAAAAAACATCCACAGTCACGTTTAAGCAAAACTCTACATGTGCTTATCAAGAAATGTCCCATGTAAAACATTTTATGCTGAATTGATGGTGCCTGAAAGAGCAGCCTTTTTGATAACAACAAGGATTATTGAAATTGTCGGAATTGTTTCATTTGAGGTTACTAAATGGAGAGAAACCACTTTCCTGGCATATTTTTCTTACTGCTTTCATGAGAGAAAGTTTGTTGATCTAAATACATGAAAGCGTTCAGAGGTTACAAATGCTACACGCTTTCTCTGGCCCCAGAATCCCTTACCGTGGCTATTGCTCAGGGGCGGGCTGGGCCCAAAGCAGATTCAGCCTGGCAAGTGATCTATGTAATCAACGTAGAGTGTGGTCGAGGCTTCCAGGAGCCCCAGATAAGGAAAATCTCGTTCTTTCATAAAACAAATGAGAGGTTAAGAGTTGAGGAGGGCACTTGGATGGCCTCATGTTGGAAGCCACAGAATAACTTTCTCCTCTTGTTGCTCGGGCATTGTTTCCATGAGGCGGGTAAAGCAGAGAACTGACCCTAGAGGAAAGAACTTGCATTCAGTTGTGTTCATGTGTCCCTGCCCATCTGGCTGTCTTGTTCTCTACTGTTGTGATTGTCAGGATCTGCAGGGGGGCTTATCTTGGAAGTATAGAGACTGCTTCCAAGGCCTAGAGGGCCACATGGATCTAAAACTACCTCACATAGTGACTGATGTATCACAGACGCTCAGGAAATGTCAGTCTCGCCTCCTCCTCAGTATCCCCCCACTGGTTCCTCCAGGCTCTGTGTGGGGTTAAAACACAAGCTTTGGAGTCAGCCAAACCTAGGTTACTTACTCCTCATTATCACTCATTCTTTCACCTGAAGCAAGTGTCTTGCTTGCTCTTAGCTTCAGTTTGTTTTAAAATCTTTAAAATGGGGATAATGGCACATATTCTACAGGATTATTGAGATATTAAATGAGATTATGTAAATAAAGTGTTTAGCTCAATGCCCAGCACATGGTATGTACAAAAAAAGGTTTCTAGGACAGGTGCAGTGGCTCACGCCTGTAATCCCACCACTTTGGGAGGGCAACGTGGGCAGATCATGAGGTCAGGAGTTCAAGACCAGCCTGGCCCATATGGTGAAACTCCATCTCTACTAAAAATACAAAAATTAGCTTGATGTGGTGGCACATGCCTGTAGTCCCAGCTACTTAGGAGGCTGAGGCGGGAGAATCATTTGAACCCAGAGGCAGAGGTTGTAGTGAGCCGAGATTGCACCACTGCACTCCAGAGTGAGACTCCACCTCAAAAAAAAAAAAAAAAGGTTTCTAGCCTCTCCTTCTTTACGTCTTATAAATCAGTTGCCAGGGTGAGTTAAACAGAAAGTTCTATTGGCTTGTCAGGGTTTGTTGTGTCTGGGTTCTGGCCTCCTGTTAAATGTCTTCCTGTCTGATGCCTCTTCAATAAATGGGAGATGTACCTCTCATCCTCCCACCCCTGCCCCAGGGTGAGGCTTTGGTACCCCCTTTAGCTGAATCAAATGTAGTAAGCCCAGGGGCTACTCCTGACTGTGTGCTCTAACTCCCGAATCCTGAGTCACAGACATTTTGGGAATTGTATATAAAGTCAGGGCACCTGTCTTCTCTCTTTGCATACACTGTTGAGAACAAGGGCTGAATAAGCCACTGCAAACTCAGACCTGAAATATGCAATAATCCACCCTGCTTTTCTTTTCCTTTCCTTTCCCTTCTTTTTTTTTAAAGTTATACTTTAAGTTCTGAGATACACGTGCAAAATGTGCAGGTTTGTTACACAGTATACACGTGCCATGGTGGTTTGCTGCACCCATCAACCCATCATCTACATTAGGTATTTCTCCTAATCTATCCCTCCCCTAGCCCCTACCTCTCCTTTCCCTTCTTTGTCTCATTTTTTCTCCTCCTTATATTCTATGTCTTAAGAACAAATTTCAAGAAAAGAAGCCTCCTTTAGATGTAGGCTGTCTGTATGTTCTCAGTTATAAGTAGGAGCTAAGCTATGGGAACACAAAGGCATACAGCGTGGTGTAATGGACATTGGAGACTCTGAAGTTAGAAGTGGGGGAGGGATAAAGGACTACATATCAGGCACAATGTACACTACTCAGATGACAGGTGCACTAAAATCTCAAAATTCACCACTATATAATTCATCCATGTAACCAAAAACCTCTTGTACCCCAAAAGCTATTGAAGTAAAAAAAGTCAGTTCCCCATCACTACTCCTGCACCCTCCAAAGACATGTATTGACACAATTCTTTCCCTCCTTTCCTCCCTCTCCCTCCCCCGCTCTTTCTTTCTTTTCCTTCCCTCCCTTCCTCCTTCCCTCCTTCCTTCCTTCCTTTCTTCCTTCCTTCTTTTCTTTTCTCCTTCCTTCCCTCCCCTCCCTCCCTCCCCTCCCCTCCCCTCCCCCCTCCTCCCCTCCCCCCTCCTTCCTTCCTTCCTTCCTTTCTTCCTTCCTTCTCAGAGTCTCACTTTGTCCCCCATGTGATCTTCTCTCACTGTAACTTCCGCCTCCCAGGTTCAACTGATTTAAATTTTGTATTTTTAGTAGAGACGGGGTTTCACCTCATTGGCCAGTATGGTCTCCATCTCTTGACCTCACGATCCACCTGCCTTGGCCTCCCAAAGTGCTGGAATTACAGGTGTGAGCCATTGTGCCCAGCCAACACAATTCTTTTTTGAGCACTTTCTACATAGGCACTGGACTAATTGTTCAAAACAAAACAGTGATGGACCCTATAATCCCCTAGAAAATGTCTAAAACCGTATTATATTTGGGGTAAGTGATGGATTGTTGGGTTATTTTCTACATTCAGGAGTTGTCCTTTCTATTTCCTAGGCCTCATCCTGGAATAAACTCTACCATCCACCCTATGGCTGTTAAACTTGAACTTGGAGTAGAATATTCACCACTGTATTTCTCTATCTTAGATTAAAAAATTATTTGTCTTGCAGCCTCCCTTCTGTCTGCCCCACCATGCCGGGACATCGTTATTGAAATGGAAGACACCAAACCATTACTGGCTTCTAAGGTAGGCATTAGAGCTGATCATTGGTTGCTATCAGTTTTATCTTCCAGATGTCTAAGCATTTGGCGAATTCAGTCAAACAACCATTTCTTGCAATTATAATCATCAGTCAATCCATTTATTGAGGACTGGGTACAGACAAGAGCCTAAATCTTGCACTCATCAACAGTTATGATGACATTTTGTAGACTAGTAGTCTTCAACCCTCGCTAATAAGCCACCCAGGATACTTAAAATAATACCCATGCCCAGGCCTCACCTCCCAAGCGGAAGAGGGACCTAGACATCAGTATGTTTTTAAATCTCCTCGAATGATTTTAATGTGTGGGCAGGTCTGAGAACCCTGGGTGTGGACAGTCTGAGAAAGATCTTTTGCTAGAAAGTGAAGTCTCAGAAGCAAATTTATAGCATTGCAATCTTCAGATCAGAGATACATACAACATGCCAGATTCTTCCCCTACATAAAACAGAAGTGTCATAAATTTCTAATGACCCTGTTTGTCAGTGTATGGGACACCCAGGTTTTTCTATTCACTGTAGTTTTGAAGTGAAGAAATTGATTGAAATACTCAAGGCCCTATTTTAAAACTAAGTATTCCAGCCAATTCTACATGAAGGAAAGGGGTAGAAGTCTCAGCCCAGAAAAAAAGGAAACACCAAATATCTCCCTGTTTCTCTTGGCATTTATGATGAATATTCACAGCATGTTTTAATGTGCAAACTAGCCCAAAAATGCATAAGATTGTACTTTAATATGTTATGTCCATAAACAGTGCCTTAAAAAATCTACTTCCTTCTCACTGCATTAAACTCACTAACAACTGGACCGTATTAAATCCAGTCTCCACAGCCAGCAGCGTGTTTGATTTGACTCTCTGGGAGTCCTACACAGTCACAAACGACAATGTCAAATTTCCCATCCCATATGCCAGAACTTCTCTGATCACTTTGTAAACCACCCCAAATATCCCTAGTAGGATAGCAGTACCCTTGGCAGAAGTTAATACACTTAAGATCTTTTCTGTAGATTTTTATAACTACTCTAGAAAAAGACAGTTGAAGTTCTCGCTGTATAATCTGCCTCCAGCTTGGCCATCTCTCATCGTCAGTCAATTCTTATTACGTGCCTTCGGTGCACTCAGTAGCCCAAAGTACAACTGAGGAACAGAAGTGGAAGGCTGAGTAGAGCAGATCATGAGGTCAGGAGATCATGACCATCCTGGCTAACACAGTGAAACCCCATCTCTACTAAAAATACAAAAAATTAGCCAGGTGTGGTGGCATGTGCCTGTAGTCCCAGCTACTCGGGAGGCTCACTGGAGAATCACTTGAACCCAGGAGGTGGAGGTTGCAGTGAGCCTCCCGAGTGCCAAGAGAAACAGGGAGATATTTGGTGTTTTCTTTTTTCTGGGCTGAGACTTTTCCCTCTTTCCTTCATGTAGAAGTGGCTGGAATACTTAGTTTTAAAATAGGGCCTTGAGTATTTCAACCAATTTCTTCACTTCAAAACTACAGCAAATAGAAAAACCTGGGTGTCTCATACACTGACAAACAGAGTCATTCAAGGAGAATCACTTGAACCCAGGAGGTGGAGGCTGCAGTGAGCTGAGATTGCACCACTGTACTCCAGCCTGGGCAACAGAGTAAGACTCCATCTCAAAAAAAAAAAAAAAAAAGAAAGAAAGGGAAAAGGAAGGCTGGTTGAAATCTCCAAAGATCTGAGTCCACCAGTTCATCAAAGTAGACATTACACATCTGTACAAAGTCAAATGAACAAAGTTGCGCTTTGAAAGAGCTAATGACAGGCTTGCTGATGCCCTGTATTACATGTGTATGTAATGTACATGTAATGTACATGTATTACCACTTCCTCAATTCAGGCTTTGTGTCTGGGTAAACGGAGGGAATGGCTCAAAAATAACTGTGCTATTGCTGGGGGCTGGCGGCTGTGTCTTTGAGTGACAGTGTCACACCCCAGAAACTCATGGCATTACTCTGTGATGTCCATGGGAATTCTCAACAAATGGGCTGAGCCCTATCACAAGAAAAGTAAGAAATAAGTCTCTGGGGCAAATACGTCAAGTGCTAGCCAGATAACGTGGACATGCGTACATGGCCATCTCAACAATTACCTTCCAATTCCAGTGCTTAAGCAGTTTGTCAACAGCACTCAGCAAAATGGCTTCTCCAGCGACAGTGCATGTATGTATGATAACCCAGTGCATGAGGCTGCCTGGGACTGTGGGACCTCAGCCTAAAGACTCGAATCCTTCTTACAATTCTTTCTATTAGATTTTGGAGTGAAAACTGATCTTTAAACAAATGTGATTGTTTTAAGCCTAAAAGAAGAATCTTCTGTGCCATTTAATGATTTGATTCCCATTGCAAGTTTATTATTAGATATAATAAAGCAAGTCACATCCGTTGTTTCCATTACCTTTCCACATGCACTAATGATCATCTGTGCATGAATAAATTCTCCCATACTAATGCTAAATCTTAAAATCAGCAACTTGTCTTAAATAATGCCTTTTAAATCATGAATGGTTCTTTTCCTTGAAATGGGTTTGAATTGTGAACAAACGGATTCTAAAAATCTGGTTTCAGGAACCACTGAGAATGTAAGAGTACCTTGGGAATAAAATCACTCCCTTCAAAAATCTCAATTCAGCTGTGATAATTTAACGCTTAATTTTGCTTTGGTATGAATCTAATAGAAAGAATTGATACATCTGTCTTTCACTCTGCCTTTCTTGGCAATTCCCTTGTGCTGAACAAAAATCAATCTGGAAAATAGCAAGGGGCACCTACAGAAGGCCCTCTCACATGGCAGCCAGAGGAAGAGCCCTTTAGGAATGAACATAAAGTTAGGAGCTCAGAAAGGGGTCTAGGCAGCCTGTCTTCAAGCTGCTCCTGAAAACGAGCTTGGCTAATGCCCCAGCAGATACCAGGATGACACTCAAGACTCCCTTCCCAGTTCTTCATTCTCTCATCTCCTGGATGGGCCCTGAGATCGGGTGGGTTCTCCATGAAAAAAATTACATGAAAGGATTTGGCCAGTGGGAAAACTTGACATCCTCATATTAGAGCAGTTTGGATGGATGAGTATTTATTTGGTGCTGTAATATAGGCATGGCGGCAGGGATACCTACATGATAACATTTCAGTCAAACATATCTTGTGACAGGACAGTTTTTTGTGGGGAGGAGAATTGACCAAGTTTGGGAATATATTTTAGAAACTAAATGGGATGAAAGGTGTGGGGCAGCAGGGTGAGCAGCTCTACAACCCCGCCCGTGTGAGCTCTCTGCTAGCTGACTGGGAAATGTCTAACTCCATCGAAAACTTGAGATGGTGGGGGAGTTGGAGGGGTTGGGGGGTGCAGAGAAGGTGCTACTTCCTAGGCTTTCATTGTCATACTGTGTGTAACCTTTTGCATATTTTCAGAAAAGAAACCAATAAGATGTGTTCAGTTGTGGGCTCATCTTGACTTAGAATAATTTAAATAACCCATCAAAATGTTGATAATGTAAGGCATGCATGAAAAATAATTTTTCCTTCTTTCTTTCTTTTTAAACCTCATGTTTCTGGGGTCTCCATATCTGTGTGACCTGTTACATGGTTTGCCTTCTTCCTGACCCAACATGTGCACGAGCAGCTGACAGAAAAGGTAACTATGGTATACATTTTGCTACATTTAAGATTTGTATATTTTCTGCCCAGAATTTTTATTATTATTTTATTTTTATTTTATTTTATTCATTTTTGAGACAGAGTCTTATTCTGTTGCCCAGGCTGGAGTGACGTGGTGTGATCTCGGCTCACTGCAACCTCTGCCTCCTGGGTTCAAGCGATGCTCCTGTCTCAGCTTCCCAAGTAGCTGGGATTACAGGTGCACGCTGCCATGCCCGGATAATTTTTTGCATTTTTAGTAGAGACAGGGTTTCACCAGGCTGGTCTCAAACTCCTGAGCTCAGGCAATCCCCCTGCCTTGGCCTCCCAAAGTACTAGGATGACAGGTGTGAGTCACCACGCCCAGCTCTGCCCAGAATTTTTGTGGGAATAATTTTTTTCTAAATCTAGGGGGGCTGGGCACGGTGGCTGTCTCCTATAATCCCAGCACTTTGGGAGGTTGAAGCGGGCAGATCACTTGAGGCCAGGAGTTCGAGATCAGCCTGGCCAACATGGGAAAGCCTGTCTACTAAAAATATAAAAATTCTCAGGTGTGGTGGTGGGTGCTTATAATCCCAACTTTTCAGGAGGCTAAGGCATAAAAATCACTTGAACCTGGGAGGTGGAGGTTGCAGTGCAACGAGCTGAGATTGTGCCACTGCACTCCAGCAGTCAGTGAGACTCTGTCTCAAAATTTAAAAATAAAAAAGAACTAAATCCAGGGATAGATTGCTGGACCCATAAAGGGGAAGTAATTCTGTATAAATATGTGTAACACACCCACATTCATTCTCTCTCTCTCTCTCTCTCTCTCTCTCTCTCTCTCTCACACACACACACACACACACACACACACACACACACAAATAAGCATAAAATGTAACATATAACATGAATAAGAAACAGCCTTTCAAGGCCACTCATGCCTGTAATCCCAGCACTTTGGGAGGCTGAGGCGGGCAGATCACAAGGTCTGGAGTTTGAGACCAGCCTGGCCAATATGGTGAAACCCCATCTCTACTAAAAATACAAACAGTACCGGGGCATGGTGGCATGCACCTGTAGTCCCAGCTGCTCGGGAGGCTGAGGCAGGAGAACTGCTTGAACCCAAAAGGCAGAGGTTGCAGTAAGCCAAGATAGAGCAAGTGCACTCCAGCCTAGGAGAAGGACCAAGACTCTGTCTCAAAATATAAATGAATAAATAATAAATAAATAAAAGCTTTTCTTGTCTCTTCTTCCTTCCCCTAAGACTGAATTGGAGGCTCTATTGCAGGTGACCTTCCGTTTTGTTTGTTTGTTTTTTGATGGTTTTTTTTGACAACATTACTTTTTCCTAGGCAGGTTAAAATAAGCAATGGGTGGGTCTGATGAGAATCTATTCTTATAAATCTGATTGGGAGGCCTCTATAGTTTGACAGTTTTCCACAAGTGACTCTGACATGCTGTCCTTCTGCCCAACCAAGAGCCACCCATCAAAACCAGAGATTCCCAAAACTGTGCACATTGGACTTTCCTGGGGAACTTCTGAAAGCATATTGGATGCCCTGGTCTCAACCAGGCTGATTGAATCAGAATCTCCTAGGATATGTCGGGAGCCCTGGTCTAACTGAACCATGATGCCTCCCTCCTTTCGTTTCACGTTTTATAATTTTCAAAGCTCTTTCTCCTAAAGACCCCATATGATTTCCAGAACAGCTTTTGGAGGTAGATGGAGGCAGCATGTGAATGCTTTGTCCATTGTGTTATTATTCCCTTCAGTGGATGAAGAAAATTGATGCTCAGAGATGTTAAACAACTTGCCCAAGCCGGTACAGCTGATAACATAGGGTATGGCTTATCAAATAAAGGAAGGAACTTGAATTAAAACCAGTTTTTCCAATTCTTAGCTAGTGAGCGTTGTATACAAGGCATTACCGGGTAAAAGGGCTAAGAAAATGAGATAGTAGAAAACACACATTGGAGGTTTTCTTTAAATTTATATGTATATGTAAATATCAAGTCAACAGAATAAAAATGTAAAAAACAACAAATTAATAGATTGTGTCTAAAGGACGTAAGAACATTATCTAGTATGACAGTGGGCATTAAAGCCAAACACATTTCATTGGCCAAGAATGGTCATTTCACCTCTAGCTTCTGAGTAGAAGAATCATGAATGCTTTTCTGTTATGCATGTAAACAAAAGTCATATAACCTCACCTCTAATAGGGTCAGAAGAACCTATTTCTTCATACCTATTACACATGCATTTTCCTGCATAGATTGGAAAGCCAGGTCATCACTAAAGATTTTTCCATTTTGACATGTCTTTAGGAGGAAGAAATCATGGACTGGTGGAGTAAATTCTATGCTTCCTCGGGGGAACATGAAAAATGCGGACAGTATATTCAGAAAGGCTATTCCAAGCTCAAGGTACCTGGATCTATGCTGCTGTGGGTGGGGCATTGACATCCTTTAAAACTGGCCACAGGCAGAGCAAAGAGGATGACTAAAAGGTTCCTTGGCTGGGTGCTAATGAGCAGGGGCCAGGAAAACCTCTGCCCTCCCGGAGAGCCCTCTTGCATGGGTTTTGGTGGCTTTGCCAAGATTCCAGAACTTGAGGACAGCTGTTGAGTTATGGTTACGTGACTGCCACGTTGGGCTTGGAGGCATCTGGCAGACAGTTGGGAATGGGCTGGTACCACACTAATTAGACCACGATGATCCAGTTTGACTCAGGGAAACCCAGAAGGCAGAGAGCTCTTTGCAGAATGACACAAGATGTCAACGTGCTTCATTGTGTACTTTGAACAGGGCTTGGTTTCACTCGCTGAAAAGTCTAGTCTGTCACATGTATGCAGCATAAAATCACAGCCATGGGAACATGTACCCAGGAGGAAGACAAGTGGCTGAGCTCGGCACGGCTGACTACCTCTGAGCTTTCTGTTCACATTTTGAATTTTTCAATTCTTCATTCAATTTTCAGCCTGTAGTGTACTCAAGTAGAAGCAGTGCTAAAGTTTTCAGAACAATGCGTATGAGGATAAAAAAAAAACTTCAGAATGAGAAATATCTAGTCATTGAAATAATTTTCATGGTATTGGCATAACCTCTCAGTGTAGCTTAAGAAATACTAGTATGTAAAGCACCATTACTTCAGAAAAATGATCTGACGGGGCTGAGGGATCAGTTTCACCATCTATCCTCCCTCAATCCTCCTTCCTTCCTGCCTGCCTTCCCTCCTACCTTTCCTTCTTTCCTTCTTTTCTTCCTTCCCTCTCTTCCTCCTTCCTTCCTTGCTTCCTTCTTTCTTTCTTTACTTTCCTTCCTCCTTCCTTTCTTTTCTTCCTGCCTTCCCTCCCTTCTTCCTCCCTCCTTCCTGCCTCCCTTCCTTCCCTCCATTCTTCCTTCCTTCCTTTCTTCCTGCCTGCCTTTCTTCCTTTTCTTCTTCCTTTCCTTTCTTCCTTCCCTCTCTCCCTCCCTTTCCTCCCTCCTTCCTTCCTTCTTTTCTTTCCTTACTCTCCTCCTTTCTTTTCTTCCTTTCCTCCTTCCTTCCTCTTCCTCCTGCCTCCCTTCCTTCTCTCCCTTCTTCCTCCTCTACTCTTCTTGCTTTTTAAATTGAGACATAATTTGCATACAATAAAGTGATCCATTCAACAAACTGTGATTATTGTATATATCCTTTGTGAACCACCACCCAAAACAAGACAGAACTTTTGCACAACCACAGAAAGCTTCCCTGTGTCCCCTTCCGTCAATTTTCCACTATCCTCATCCCTCCCAAGAGCAACTGATCGGATTTCTCTCACCACAAACTGCTTTTGCTTGATTGTACATTTGCTCTAAAGGGACGTGTATGATTTATGTTGGGTGTGTCTGGCCCCTTCAGCCCCGTGTTGTAGTTTTGAGACTCCTCATGTGGTTGTGTGTATTCATAGGTTGTCCCTTGTCATTGCTGAGTAGCATTTCATTGTGTGGATATGCCACAAGCCGTTTTTTCTTTCTCCTGATAATGAAGCTGCCATGAACATTCTTGTACCATGTGTACGTGTTTTCACTGCTCTTCAGTAAGTGCCTAGGAATGGAGTCTCTGGATCATGGAAGAGGTGACTACTTAACTCCATAAGAAACTGCCAGACATTTCCCAAAGTGGTTGTATCCGTCTATATTCCCGCTGGTGATCTGGGAGTTCCAGTTGCCCCATCTACAACCTCATGCCCACTTGATACTGTCAGTCTTTTTAATTTTAGACCTTACCTGCATGTTAACGAAAAATTAAGACTATGCTGATGGTTTTCAGATATATGATTGCGAACTAGAAAACGTAGCAGAATTTGAGGGCCTGACAGACTTCTCAGATACGTTCAAGTTGTACCGAGGCAAATCAGATGAGAATGAAGATCCTTCTGTGGTCGGAGAGTTTAAGGTGAGTAAGATGTATGTGTTGGTGCTGCTTAAAATCCACTTTCATTTTCGATACAGATCTAGGATAAAGGACAACCAGGGCCTGGGGAGGGCCACGTCCTGCAGCCTCTGAGGGTTGCTGGAAGGTGCCAGAAAGGAAAAGGGGGAGGGGGAGGGAGAGCCGGGGCACTCTGAGCCATCTTCGTATCTCTTCCTGCCGCCCTGCTCAGGCCAAGCAGCCTGGAATTGTAAGATGCAGTTTCTCCAAGATCTGGTTCCTGTCCCCATCCCACCACCCCTACCAGGCTTTCAGCAGGATCATCATGACAACTTCCCACGTGACAGTCCTCGTCACCTTTCTGATCACACTCCTCTCCAGCCTCCCAGCAACCAAATCTGATCTTTTCTCTGGACTACTTAAAGGCTTGGCTTGGGTTTCCACCATCAAGCTGCAACTCCTTCCAAAGGCAGAGCCAGGCTTTCCCAATCTACATGGTCCCCTGCCTCCCTTCCCCTCATACACTCCACCCTCCTGCCTGGGAGAGCCTCACCCAAGCCCCGGACACACCCTGTCCTCTTGCAAGTCAGAGCCTTGGGACAGGCTCTTCTTCCTTCCCTGGATGCCCTTTCCACCGCCTCTGTGGTCTGACAAAGTCCTTCTCATTCCTTTAAGCCCCAGCTCAAATGTCACGCTCTTTGTCAAGTGTTCCCTGATTGCTTCAGGCAATGTGACTCACTCCTGCTCTGGGCTCCCACAGGTCTGGGTTCATGCCTCCATGAAAGCATCTTTCACATGGAAAGTATCTGCTGTTATAATTGCCCCTCCCTGCAACCACGCTCAGCAAAGCCATGCAAATGTGCGGCTGCTTCTTAATCCTTTGCCTGCAGCAGACGTTGCTAAGGGACCAGAGGATGATGACCAACGCACGGTCTCAAATCCTTCTCAGTACAGCCTCCCACCACGCAATCACAAATGGCGCAAGAGCCAGCCCTACTGAACATCCCTATGCTAGATGGGAGTCACTGAATTCTTGTGTGGGTCCCCAATACCTGGAACATAGTAGGTGCTTATTTTATGCTGCTCGACTGAATGAAGACAGCTGGAACTGAGACCTATACGTTCTGAATCCAGCTTCAGTGCTTTCTCCTGGGTTCATGGCAAAATACTTGGCTTCTCCAGCAGTTGTGCTGGCTCACTCCTTCAAAATGCATTTCTATGTTAGGCCTTGGAGATAAGGTGATGAACAAGATCTAATGCCCCCACTCATCCATCTCCAGAAGCTCGCAGCCTATGGAAGGATATAGACAATAAATCGATTATCTCAATGCAGAGGCCAGTGCTGTGACAGGGGTGAGTAGAGGGTTGGATGAGAGCACCCAGAGGACATACCCAGCCCAGGAGCAGTCAGGGAGGTTTCCTGGAGGAAGTGACGCCTTTCAGCTGAGATCTGAAAGACAAAAAGGAGTTTGCCTGGGAGTGGGAGGTGAAGTACAGAAGTGCTGCAGGAAAAGGGGAATCACTGGATTTAAAAAGTAATTATTGTTCTTCCTATCTTCAAAGAATGTCGCATTTCACTCTTTCTCACCACCACCCTCTGCATCACACTGGCCCACGTTCTCCTCTGTCCTCTCCCCTGTGAGCTCTCAAATAACTACTTGAGAATCATTTCACCTTCCCTACTAGAAATACGCAAAGTGCAATATGCATTGTTTCTTTCACAAAAGGCAGGCAGCCTTCCATCCTCCAATCTCACACCCCTGGGGGAGGAGGGGACTGCCCAGGAGCCCTCTGCCCGGGCCACCCAGGGTCCTGTGAGTCCATCTGTGTCTCTCTCTTAGGGTTCCTTTCGGATCTACCCTCTGCCGGATGACCCCAGCGTGCCAGCCCCTCCTAGACAGTTTCGGGAATTACCTGACAGCGTCCCACAGGAATGCACGGTTAGGATTTACATTGTTCGAGGCTTAGAGCTCCAGCCCCAGGACAACAATGGCCTGGTAAGAGTTTGGGTGTGGGGCCTTCTCCTGTAGCAAGATAATTACAGTCATCAGGAGCAGTAATTGTCATGTTCTTTCTTTCTGGGCGTCTGTTATCTCACTAGGGGAAAGATACTCCATCAAAACAATGTATTCAGGAGGATTGTCCCCATGGGGATTTATCTAAGAGCTTGCAGGGGCTTAAGGTCCCCGGGTTCATCCTTCTCATTTTACAGGTGTGAGCCAGGACTCCCCACCACCACCACCCCGCAGCCACCCCTGCACCCACACAGCTGGCTGTGTGCCACCCAAATGGGGAGCATTGCTCCCTCGTCTTCGGCACGGGTGCCATGGCGGCCACCTTGTCATCACCTGGGAATGGGTGTGGAGGCAAGCTGAGTCTGTCCCTGAACTTGACTTCACCTTGTGCCTTAGGCTGATGTAACATCCCATCTATTTTGTCCCCACAGTGTGACCCTTACATAAAAATATCACTGGGCAGAAAAGTCATTGAAGACCGAGATCACTACATTCCCAACACTCTCAACCCAGTCTTTGGCAGGTAATGTACATTCCTAAATGTTTTTCTGGCCTTCATTTCTCCACGGAACATGAATGAAGACATTAATGTGTGTCCAACTCTGTTCTAGGCCCTGAAACTATGACTTGAACTAAAGATTCTAGACAGGGAGCAGGTAATAAATAGATAAACCCAAAATAAAAGAATTTCACAGAAACGAAGGAGCTTGGTTCTGTTAGCTTGCGGGGTAGACAGGTAACAAGTACTAGCTTTACGGGAGCACCGGCCAGTTGGAGTTTTTCCAGGGACCCCCCTCCCACCTGGCTGTCTGTGGAGCTGTTTATATAAAACATCTCAAAAGTCGTACAACTCTGAGTGCTATTGTTATCATTTCTATTTTATTTTTATTTTTTTGAGATGGAGTCTTGCTCTGTCACCCAGGCTGGAGTACAGTGGCGCGACCTCAGCTCACTGCAACCTCTGCCTCCTGGGATCAATTGATTCTCTTGCCTCAGCCTCCCAAGTAGCTCGGATTACAGGTGTGGGTCACCATACTCAGCTAATTTTTGTATGTTTAGTAGAGACAGGGTTTCACCATGTTGGCCAGGCTGGTCTCGAACTCCTAACCTCAAGTGATCATCCCGCCTCAGCCTCCCAAAGTGCTGGATTACAGGTGTGAGCCACTTCGCCCAGTCGATCATTCCTATTTTACAACAGAGGAAACTGAGCCACAGAAAGACTGTTAAGAGTGAGGATTTGAACTCAGAGCATCTGACCCCAGAGTCTGTGTGGCACGCCATAGTCTAATTTCCATCTACGTGTCAAACTTATTAGCTGCTCAGGGCAGGGATTACCAAGCTGACCATACAGGTGAAGGAAATGGCTCCCAGAGCTCTGTCAAAAGAGGTGAGGTAAGTGATGAACCGAGATTTAGCTAGAAATTCTGCTGACTCCAAGCCCTGTGCTTTTCCAACTGCCTTGGTGGTATTTCACATTTGTGGCAAAGCCATCACCTGTAGCAAAATGTTTTCTGTCTAAAACGTTTGTGAAAATGACGTTTTGTTCTCAGAACCTTGCTGAGTGAGAGAATACTGTGTTCTCGTTTGCTGCATGGCATATATTTTTATTTCTGGCTTTACTGTCTTTTCTATACACTTCTTTTCTTCTCGAGTTTGTTGGTTTGTAGCCTTACCTAGTTTCTTTCTCCTGTGTGACACACGCATGCCTGTGCGCACGTGCACACACACATACAGTGTCTGCACACCCAAGGCCACACGCCTGGGCCAGCGAATGGAAGTAATCCTCTGGCACCGCAATATGATCGTTTTCCTTTTCTTCCACTGATCCAGCCCCGAGGTCTAGACAGGAAAAGGCACGCAGGGCAGGAAGGAGGGCTTCTGTGAGGGAGACAGGGAAGCAGGGAAAGCCAGCTTTGAAGGGAGAAAGGCAACCCTGTCTGAATTGCTTGTCTCAGAGGAGCCAGGCACAAGCTTAATTAGGTGGCAGAAAAAGTCTTGTTCGGGGTCACCCTGGAAGGAAGCTGTGCTGTCAGGCTCTGCTCGGCCAATCGCTGTCTGGCAGGTGGGCAGACTTCCCCTCATCCAGCAGGGTGGAGCCAAGGAGACGCCAGTTCTGCAGCCCCTCAGATGGCTCCGGTCCATGGCCTCAGTCTTAGGGGGTAGCTTTCTTCTCAGCAGAGACTCTTGGGGACTCTGGGACAGGAATTCAGGAGGGAGCAACTTTTCCTATGTGTGTGGCCATTACTCAGAGTCCTATCCATCATGGCAGATTGCATTCAAAAGAATATCAGTGTTTTCCACAGGATATTAATTGATAGTCCAAGAAAAAAAAACATTCCTTAGTGAAACCAAGACACTTAAGTTTAAAAAGATTATAGGGCTGGGTACAGTGGCTCACACCTGTAATCCCAGCACTTTGGGAGGCCAAGGCTGGCAAATCACAAGATCAGGAGATCCAGACCACCCTGGCCAACACAATGAAACACTGTCTCTACTAAAAGCACAAAAAAGAGCTGGGTGTGGTGGTGCACGCCTGTAATCCCAGCTACTCGGGAGGCTGAAGCAGGAGAATCACTTGAACCAGGAGGCAGAGGTTGCAGTGAGTCAAGATTGCGCCACTGCATTCCAGCCTGGTGACAGAGCAAGGCTCCGTCTCAAAAAATACATATGTATTATAATTACAGGACTTCTCAGAACCTTTAGTTTGTCCAGAAGAACTGCAAAAGAAGTGGTTCTCAACCTTATTTAACCAAAGAATTCTTTCTCCCAGAGACCACATGTGATTAGTTTCTTGGAATCTGGGATTGGAAACGGGATGTTTTGGGCCACATGTGTGTAAGGTGCTTCATGTATTATCATGACTGAAGCATCTTTTCTCATATCCATTTTCTGCTCAAATGATTCAACATTCCTGGCTCTTTGGGCAGGAACCAGTCCATGCACCAGAGTGCACGGAGAAGGGGAGGAGGCTTCTCATAGCTTCTCCTTCAATACAATGTATTGAGCACCTTCTCTGGAAGCGCCCCCTGTGCGGACAGTGCAGATACAGAGCCCAGAGCCCACCCTCTGGTGTACACTGCTCACTCACTACAGAAAGCACTGTCTGATTCTTTATCTTCATCTCAGAAGTGTTTGCATTTTAATGTGGGTTCTTCAGAAAAAGCCTAAAAAACTGCAGCCAAGGGCAGACCCAGAGGGTCTGGGAGGAGGGAGGAGGGGAGAGGCTTCAGGGCACCCTGCACATCACACCTGTGGTGAATTGCACTCACTCCCCTCCCCTGTGCTTCTGTGTGGCAAGTCAAAGATGTTCCATGGGGCAGTGGTGTTTGTTGAGGCGGAGGAGGGAACCTAGAAGGGGCACAACTAGGGGGCTGTAAGTCAGGGCACTTGTGCCTTACTCATCTCCAAGCTGACTGGAGGTGCTTAGGTGAACAGCTAATGGGCATGTGACGATAAAATTAGTAATATCATTATACATCGTCATTATTATACTGGCGTTGGAGCAATGCACTCATGCCAAATGCTCTCTAAATATTTCTTCACTTGGCCGGGCGCGGTGGCTCACACCTGTAATCCCAGCACTTTTGGAGGCTGAGGCAGGCAGATCACCTGAGGTCAGGAGTTCAATACCAGCCTGGCCAACATGGTGACACCCCATCTCTACTAAGAATACAAAATTAGCCAGATGTGCTGGTGCATACCTGTAATCCCAGCTACTCCGGAAGCTGAGGCAGGAGATTCACTTGAACCTGGAAGGCAGAGGTTGCAGTGAGTCAAGATTGTGCCATTTCCCTCCAGCCTGGGCAACAATAGTGAAACTCGGTCTCAAAAAAAAAAAAAAAGCTTTCTTCACTTGATCCTTCTAGCAACACTGGATTGAGAGGTGTTATTATCAGCACTTTACAGATGAGAAAACTTAGCACACAGAAGTAACTGGTCTAGAGTCCCGCAGCTGGTAAGCAGGAGAGGTAGGATTTGAACCTAGGCATTTAAAGCCCACAGTTTTCCCTGAGCAAGCATATGTTCTCTTCTTGTTCTTATTTCTAGTATGTACTATTGATCAAGCATCCCCACTCACCACCACTCACCCTGGTTATCCTACTTGGATGTCCTCCAGCAGCCATAGCATGCGTGGCCTGGGGATTCCGTGCACAGAACCTGGGTTTTTGTGAGGGACCTGGATAGATCATGGAGATTCTGACATTGTATTTGTTTATTTAGGATGTACGAACTGAGCTGCTACTTACCTCAAGAAAAAGACCTGAAAATTTCTGTCTATGATTATGACACCTTTACCCGGGATGAAAAAGTAGGAGAAACAATTATTGATCTGGAAAACCGATTCCTTTCCCGCTTTGGGTCCCACTGCGGCATCCCGGAGCAGTACTGCATGTAAGTTGCTTTGATCATACAAGAGGCACTTTGCTTCCTCTGACATCAGCACTTGGGGAGGCCTGGGCCCTCTACCTTAGTGCCCTCCTTCACTGAGACGCTGCTCCTGTCACTCAGTGAGGTACGAATTTCAAGCACAGGATTATTTTAGGCAATCTCAGGGCCACTGCATGGTGCCCGTTCACATTACAATGTGTGTAAAGCATGGTAGCTGGAGCAGTGCCATGCGCTGGGAAATGGCACAGGTAGCAGCCCGGAACACCAGTTCCCTTGCTCTCCCTCATTGAGTCCCTCCTGCATGTCAAGGACTGAGGGCTGGCCACGTTTGGTGGCAGGGATTTCCTGCCCTTAGGAAATAGAGATTCTCTGTGCCCTCTACTTAATCAATTTCAGGAAGTCTCTCTTCCCCTGCCTGCTACGCAGTGTCTTTCCGCAGTATCTGATGAGACATAGCTTGCAATTTCTAGTTTATGAGTTTGCCTCTTGTGACTAGGGTGATCTCAGTCAGACTCCTCACTTTTACAGGAGGAAACTGAGGGCTAAATAGATAAATAAATATTAAATAAATAAATACATTTATTTCGCTGAGGCCAAAATAGCATGTGGATTCTTAGTACTCTGAAATAGATTTCTATGCCAAAGTCAGAGTGTAGCAGGGATTCCCTGCTCCCTGTGTGGGATCACCTGAGAGTACATGAGCATGTGTGTGTGACTCCGAGAAGAACCTACAGGCTCTGCCCTAACTCCAAGCCATGTGATGCTGTTCGCAGTTCTGGAGTCAATACCTGGCGAGATCAACTGAGACCAACACAGCTGCTTCAAAATGTCGCCAGATTCAAAGGCTTCCCACCACCCATCCTTTCCGAAGATGGGAGTAGAATCAGATATGGAGGACGAGACTACAGTTTGGATGAATTTGGTGAGTGCCTAGCTGTGGATTGTAAACTAGTACAAAGTATAGTAACCCAAATATGTTGCTGGGTTTGGCGGTGTGAATAGACAGAGCCAGTGCCCTAATTATACCACATGAGACTCTGCGCACATGGCACTATCTAACAACAGCCACAGTAGAGTTCTGCTGTCTTGTCAAGTGTCAGAGTGGACACATTTTCTTGACTGTCCTATGTTTTACTTGCCCTTTTTAGATCATAGCCATTTGAGCTGAACACAAAGTACTAGTAATGAACTAATTTCCATAATCAGCTCAAAAATGCCCAGATGGTAGTGCAGGAATTTCCCTTCCAGGTTTATTCCATCATTTGGTCCAGCCCTTCTTGCAGAAGCTTCAGGGATGTTGTGGTTGGCTTGAAGAGCCTGCTAAGTCCCCATGTGGCTTGTGTCCAAGCTTGGGTCTTGCTCTTTCCTAAGCAGCAATTTATAATACATCCGGTCCTGGAGCATCAACAGCTAGCCACACTATGACAAAGACTGCAGTTAGCATCATAGAGCATGCGAGCTGTGCTTCCATATTTTGCATGTGAGTTAGATGCAAAAGGCCACATAACTTTTGCCTGGTTCTTTTGAGACCCTCACTCTGGAGGACACGATCCACGTGTAAGGATTCTGGCGGAATCTGCACCCAGAGCAGACAGTGGAGGGTGCATGGGATGTCCAGGGGGAGCTGGACAAAGGTGCACAGGAAGAAAAGCACTTTCTGCCCCTCAACTTGATTCTTGACATTGTAAAAAACTGTTTTGAGGCCGGGTGCGGTGGCTCACACCTGTAATACCAGCACTTTGGGAGGCTGAGGCGGGCAGATCATTTGAGCTCAGGAGTTCAAGACCAGCCTGGCCAACATGGTGAAAACCCATCTCCACTAAAGGTGTGAAAAAATGAGCCAGGCTTGGTGGCACATGGCTGTAATCCCAGCTACTTGGGAGGCTGAGGCACAAGAATGGCTTGAATCCAGGAAGCGGAGGTTGCAGTGAGCCAAGATTATGCCACTGCACTCCTGGGTGACAGAGTGAGATCCTGTCTCAAAAAACAAACAAAAAAACCCTGTGTTTTGTCTTTCCATTTTAAAGAGGACTTGGTATCAGGGATGATTAGATGTTTAAGAAATGTTGCCAGCCGCGGTGGCTCACGCCTGTAATCCCAGCACTTTGGGAGGCCGAGGCGGGTGGATCACGAGGTCAAGAGATCGAGACCATCCTGGTCAACATGGTGAAACCCCGTCTCTACTAAAAATACAAAAAATCAGCTGGGCATGGTGGCGCGTGCCTGTAATCCCAGCTACTCAGGAGGCTGAGGCAGGAGAATTGCCTGAACCCAGGAGGCGGAGGTTGCGGTGAGCCGAGATCGCGCCATTGCACTCCAGCCTGGGTAACGAGCAAAACTCCGTCTCAAAAAAAAAAAAAAAAGAAATGTTGATGCTGCTCCTAACATGTGAACTTGCAAACAGGATTGTAAATCAATCGGGAAGGATCATAGTCTAATGGTTAAGCATACTCGCAAACAATCAAACTCCCCCCAAAAAAGCTGTATCAGTCACAAAGATTGTTCCAGTTACTACTGATACATAACAAATCACCCCAAAACTTAGTAACTGAGAACAGCCATTTTGCTTTGCTCACACTTTTGGGGGGTCAGGAATTCAGGACGGACTCAGATGAACAGTTCTGGCAGAGGCTGGCCATAAGCTTGTGCTGCAAGAGTAAATACAGAATGCTCCCACTTACTCAATCTGGCGTTCTGGTCTCTTTGCTGTTGGCAGTCCACAAGTTAGGTTTGGGCCTGGGTGGCTCATCACCTGTGATTGCAGCCAGATGTTGGCTGAGGCTGCAGTCATCTGAAGGCCCTGCTGCAGGGAGCAGTTGGGGTCCCACCCATGCAGCTGACAGTTGATGCTGGCTCTTGGTTGGGGCTGATGACCAGAGCACCCACACAGGCCTTTCCAGCGTGGCAGACTCTGGGGACTCAGGCCCCTTACATGTGGATGGTGTCCCCCAGAGTGAAAGTCCCAAGAGAACCAGGCAGGAGCTGAGTGGCCTTTCATGTCTAAGCCTCGGAGTCGTTCAGCATCTTTTCTCCATACTTTGGTGTCTGACTATGTCTCCAGATTCAAAGGGAAATGATCAGACCCACCTCTTCATGGGAGAAGTGTCAAGAGAATCTGGGGCCTATGTTTTTAGAATACCAGTGATGGCTAGGTGCGGTGGCTTACGCCTGTATTCCCAACACTTTGGGAGGCCCAGGTGGGCAGATCATTTGAGCCCAGGAGTTCAAGACCAGCCTGGCCAACATAGCAAAACCCCCTTTCTACTAAAAATACAAAACTTAGCCGCATGTGGTGGTGCACACCTGTAATCCCAGCTACTCAGGAGGCTGAGGCACAAGAATCACTTGAACCAGGGAGGTGGATGTTGCAGTGAGCCAAGATCGTGCCACTGCACTCCAGTCTGGGTTACAGCGAGAGATGTCTCAAAACAAAAAAACAAACCCACAGTGATGCTAGCTGTTGTAAAAATTGAACCTCCAAATTTCAGTGTTCTAACACAAAAGTTCACTTCTCATTGATTCTAAGTAGGTATTCCTCCAGGTGGATAGCTGTCTTCCAAGCAGTGCTCCATGGACTCATGGCCCTGCCATCTTCTAGCTCTGCAGTTCTTCAGCACAGGAGTCTAAGGTTGCTGTTTCTTTTTGCAGCCAGAAGAGAAAGGCACAAAAGGCACATAGAAACTCCTACTACCCAGGAGGGATTTTTTTTTTTTTTTTTTTTTGAGACGGAATCTCACTCTGTCACCCAGGCTGGAATGCAGTGGTGCAATCTCGGCTCGCTGCAACCTCTGCCTCCTGAGGTCTAGTGATTCTCCTGCCTCAGCCTCCCGCATAGCTGGGACTACAGGCATAACCACCACACCTGGCTAATTTTTGTATTTGTAGTAGAGATGGGGTTTCACCATATTGGCCAGGCTGGTCTTGAACTCCTGACCTTGTGATCCTCCTGCCTTGGCCTCACAAAGTGCTGGGATTACAGGTGTGAGTCACCGTGCCCGGCCCCCAGGAGGGATTTTTGGGCCAGGTCTGGAGGTGATACACATGTCACTACCACCCATGTTACCCTCTGGCTGAACTGGGTCACATGGCCCCCTCTAACTGCAAGGGAGGCTGAGAAACAGGCAGGCCATCAGCTTGTGCCACAGAAGTAAATACAGAATGCTCCCACTTACCCGTTCCGGTGTCCTGGTCCCATTACTATTGGCAGTCCACAAATTAGGTCTGAGCCTGGGTAGGGCAGGGCTCCTGGTCAGAAGTTATTTCTGCCAACTATTACTTCACAAGTCCAAGTTTGCACGTTGGCGCTGCCTGTCCCTTTTGGCAAGATCTGGGATAAAGTGCTGGAAGCAGCTTCAGGCAGTCTGGCTGAACTATTCCCAAATCCTCATTCCTGCTTCAATGCCACTTTCCATTGCAGAAGCCAACAAAACCCTGCACCAGCACCTCGGAGCCCCTGAAGAGCGGCTTGCTCTTCACATCCTCAGGACTCAGGGGCTGGTCCCTGAGCACGTGGAAACAAGGACTTTGCACAGCACCTTCCAGCCCAACATCTCCCAGGTAAAGGGGCCCCCTGCCCTTGAAGACCCATTATCCCTGCCCCAAATGCAATGGCAATAGCTGACATGTCTGCCCTTTTATCTTGAGTACTTTTAGATGTACAGTAGAAATGAGATTCAAATTAGCTTCATACCAAAGGGGAATTTATTATAAGAATTTCCAGGTAACTCTCTCAATCCAGGCAGGAGATTAGCTATGACTCAGAACAAACCTGAACCAGGGTCTCTCTGTGTCTCATCTCTGTTTTTCTGAGTCTATTTAATCTGCCCTCTTGCTGTGATCCCCTTCCTATGAGTTCAAATATTAGAGAGTCCTTGAGTGTTTGTTGTAATGCAGCCCCATCTACTTCCAAATGCATAGGGATTTGTTGCCCAAATTGAACCACGATGTCTACCATGGGACCGCTCAGCTGCAGTGAGGTGGGCAGGGTCTGGGAAAGTGAGTGAGCTCAGCCTAGCTTAGGAGGTGCCATCTGAGACTAAAGTGTCAGGGAAACAGGGACCGTGTGGATAGCAATGGGGGACATTCCACTCCCAGAAGATGGGAGCAGTTTCCACAGAAGCAAAGTAAGACATGACCACTGACAAAATAATCTTTGTGGACGCTTGAGATAATGAAGATGTCCAGGCCATGCCTGCAGAGATTTGGATCCAGTAGGTCTAGGGAGGGTCCAGGAATTGGAATTTTAACAAGTACCTGAAGAGGTTCTGATCACACTTTAAGAAATAGTAATCTAATGGATGCAAATATTGTTGACCCTAACAGTGAAACTGTGGACACGCTGATTGCTAAAGGGGTGGCCTGGGCTTTCTAGATTGTTTTATCACATCCTTCTTCCTTTTATTTTGTTCTACATTTCCATTTCTTCCTTTTCTTATTCTTCCTTTCACCCCTTGGCTGTCTAAGGAGTTTCAAGAAATGACAGAGTAAGGAAGACGTCTCCCTGGGAATCCACAAACCCCATCACTTCTGCCTACAGCATTAGCCACAGACTGTGGCTGGGTTTGGGGGGACACTGGACGCCTAATGTTCTGTAGAGTGCTTGATGAATTGTAGAGCCTGAGCCCTAGAGATTAGTTGGAGGAGAGTCGTAGTAAAATATATCCCTTTTCAAGAGCTCCACTTAATGCATGTTTATCACAATGCTTTAGAAAGCCAACCTAGTGGTTTCCTTGGCAACTGTCTTGAAGATCAGTTTGTTTTTGTCTGAAGACAGAGTCTACAGAACATTCTAAAACAATTTGAAGAATATAAATTGGTTTGTATGGTTGGTATAGTTTTTTCATGGCATTCCTGACCTGTCTGGAAGAACATTCAAGTCAGAAGGATGGGCCCAGTCTGAGTCAGTCAAAGAGCTGAGCAGGACCTCACCAAGATGGCAGCACAAACGTCAGTCTAGGCTTTCAAGTTGGCAGCACAAGTGTCATTTCAGGCTTCTACCTCTCCTTCCTGCTAGCCACTTACCTGGTGGTGGGCACTAATGAACCAATGGCAAGAAAGCTTTACCTTTTGGGAGCTGTAATGTTCATGTCATTGAATTCCTCTTTTGAAAATGCTATGTTGTAAGTTTTTCTTTTACAAAATTAAGTACCATTTTCACTAATTGCATTCATTACTTTGATTTTGTACTTTGAGGTAAGTAGAGAAACCCTTGGGTATGGCAAAACCGGGATTGGTGTCAGGTGGGCAATGTGATGATGGATAGAATAGCTGCATAACTGCTAAAGGTGAAGGACCCAATTTTAAGTCATTGTAAGAGGGTGTACCTGTGTGCATGCCTGCTTGTGGAGGGTGTGTGTGTGTTGGGACTGGGTTAGTGATGGGAAGTCCCCAGTTTTATTAACCAGGTGAGACTCAGACTATGATACAGGTGGGCACGTGCAGCCATCAGAGACCCCTGGGTGAGAATGGAAAGCCGGTGGCCTAAGTGACATTGTACATACGAGATTAATCTTGGTCTGCTCTACTCCACTTCTTGCCTTCCATATGGACTAATAAATTAGAAGGACCAAAGAAATATTTTCCCCTAAGAAATATGAAAGAAAATTGTGGCTTCTGCTACCCGTCATATAACTTCAGTCCTCTTTTCATTTTCATTTTCAAATGATTTAGGGGAAACTTCAGATGTGGGTGGATGTTTTCCCCAAGAGTTTGGGGCCACCCGGCCCTCCTTTCAACATCACGCCCCGGAAAGCCAAGAAGTAAGTCATCTTGAGACCCTGCTACATACACTGGGCTGGGGACTTGGTCCAGGACCACAAAAAAGTGTTACCTTCCAACTGTGCTTCTTGCAGATACTACCTGCGTGTGATCATCTGGAACACCAAGGACGTTATCTTGGATGAGAAAAGCATCACAGGAGAGGAAATGAGCGACATCTACGTCAAAGGGTAAGGTTACCGCACGAGAGACTTTGCCAAGCTCAGGCAAAGCTCAGACGCTATCCATCATGAGCTTTCATTACTGAATATGCCCAAGATAGGATTCTTGGTTTTTTGAAGGTATTTTATCTCATTAATGTGATCTGCTTAGGTAGCTCCTGGAAAGCAAAGGGAAGAGAATAGAGAAAGAGACAGCGAGACCTGTATGGACTTTATTTATGAGCAAAGCTATGTAAGGATTATAAGAACTGATAAATACTTCTTTGTTTCTTTTTTAACAAAATGGATTTTCTTCAGTTTCTTAAGCAGACTTATTATGTCTGGGACTTTCTAGCCATGTATTTTCTTTTTATTCCTCTTTGATACCCTGAATAACTAGCCTTCGAAACACAAGTACAGCTTCCAAAATTTCGTTTTCTACATATTTTATTACCAGCAGCTCATGTCTGTGGAAAAGAGGAAATGTTCGCAGATTTCAAAAGAAGTCATTTATTCTACCAACCTGCACTGAGTGCCAGCATCCAATATGTCAAGTGTCATTGTAGTTCATTATTCTCTTGCCTAATTCAATTTCAGTTGTCTGTGTGGATGGCTGTGCCTCAATCATAGATGTTGAGCGCGGTACAACATAACGACTAAATTCTGGTACTTTCCCTGCTGGCTGGGGAAGGTTGTTAGCTTACTGTTCTTCATCTGTAAAATGGAGATAATGATTACTCCTCCTTCCCAGGGATATTCAGATGATCCTGTTATTCGAAACATTTAGGACAGTGCCTGGCAGATAGAACACACTCTGCAAGTGTTAGCTGGCATTGCTGCTATTCCATATAGACTGAGTTTGGTTCCTCGGTACATAAAAGATAAGACTTGTGACATTTAATATATTCATAAAGTAAGAACAAAGTTTCAGTTATAATCCCATGTGGCCTTCAATCAAAACTTTGTTAAAGATATAATTAGCATCATTTAGGTTCACTGTAAACGGAATGTTTCATCAGGTTCATTATTCTTTCTCATTTCGGATCTCATTACCATTCCCCGGGGAAAAGTAATCTCAGCTAATTATAGATATGCAAATTTATTTGACTATCATAAGCATTATTTTTTTTTTTTCAAATCAGGGAAACAAACTCAAGTAATTCTGAACTGAGAGAAAACTCCTCTAATCAGAGAATAAAGCTCAACTTAAAGTACCTTGTAAAATTTGGAATAAAAACCTAAACACTATATGTGAAAAAATGGATCATGCATAAATCCCATGCCTAGCACTAGACACAGCCGGGTATTATGTTACATACCAAGCTATACCTACATGTACACAAATACATACACCTAGAGGATTCATTTGACTTGTCTTAAAATTAAAGTATGAAAAGATTGATGTTTAAAATTAAATGTGAAAATTCACCGAAAAAGAGAGGAAGAGCTGCAGAGGGTGAGCAGTCTAGGGAAAGATGATGATGACTCTTAGGGGTGGGTCAAGACATGAGGCCACCAAGGTCGTGTCCAAGAGAATGTGAACTCTCCTCACTGAGTTACTTTAAAAGTTGCTAGTAAAAACTGGCCATGGTGGTTCACGCCTGCAGTCTCAGCTACTCAGGAGTCTGAGGCAGGAGGATCACTTGAGCCCCATAATTTGAGTACAGCCTGGGCAGCATAGTGAGACCCTGGCTCTTTAAAAAAAAAAAAAAGTTGATAGTCAAAAGGAATCTTCCAACTCATTTATCTAGTCAGTTAATTGACTAGCAAAAAGGAAAACTACCGTAGCTGATTGATGTTAATACCACTACTAATAATAGGACTTAATATTTTCGAGTGACTTTGTAGTCTCCATGGTTCTTTGAGGCAGAGTAACAGATGTGGACTTTGGAATCAGACTGATCTGGGAATCATACTTAGTGCTGTCAGTTCTGGGCTATGTGACCTTGTGCAAGTTATATCCTCTTTGAACCTCAGCATCCTCTTCCATATAATGGAGATGGATAGTTACACAGTTGTTGGGAAGAATAAAATAATGCGTGTGGCCAGGCGTGGTGGCTCACGCCTGTAATCCCAGCACTCAGGCCCACTGAGGTGGGCAGATCGTAAGGTCAGGAGATTGAGACCATCCTGGCTAACATGGTGAAACCCTGTCTCTGCTAAAAATAGAAAAAATGAGCTGGGTGTGGTGGTGGATGCCTGTAGTCCCAGCTACTCGAGAGGCTGAGGCAGTAGAAGCGCCTGCACCCTCAAGGTAGAGGTTGCAGAGAGCTGAGATCATGCCACTACACTCCAGCCTGGGCAACAGAGCAAGACTGTGTCTCAAAAAATAACAGTAATAATAATAATGCATGTTAAGTACCTGTTCATAGAAGAGGATAACCATGAGTTAATGGTGTCCCCATTCCCACTCCATCCCTGCTGAACCGCAGCCTTAAGCTGGCCATGTGAAGGGAGCACATATCATTAATCTCATTTTACAGATGGGAGATGAGGCTCAGAGAGTTTCTCAGTCTCTATCTGTGGGGTCCAGCCATCAATGTTTTTAAAAGGTCCCCAGTTGATTCTAATGCGATTCTAATGTGTAGTTTTGAGAACCATGCACTCTATTGCTTTGCCGGTGTAAAATCAGATGTTACCCACTGGTTTCAAACTGGAAGTCTTCCCAGTAGCAACAGCTTCTTTCTGGGCACACTTATTCATTCATTCCTTCAGTTGGTATTTATCTAGTGTCTACTCTGCCAGGCACAAGCAGAAGAAAACTTTTCAAATGTTAAAAGTTAAGATGTTACCAAAATGAATGCTCATAGATACGCATGTGGAAATAAGAGCTGACATCTTCCTTGCCAGTATCATTAATATTATCATAGTGAATTTAAGAATAATTTTTAAAAAGGAAGCTGTAAGATTACCTGATTTGTGCTTCTTTTGTTTGCTTAAATATGGGAAAGGAAATGCTAAAATTTCGAGCTAACTCATATTCATTTAACCTATCAGCAGTGCTGACAGACACTGATGAGTTATAGCTGTGACGACTAAAATCATAGCCAACAGGCTTCAGTGTACCCAAAATAGAAGTTACATTGTTGATATTTTCCAGAAAATTTCATCTTAACCCTGTTAACTGAAGTCTAAAGGGTTTCCTGCTTTGGTTTTAGAGGAATGATATTTTCTTTGGCCCCAACCTGTGTTGGATGCAATAGAGCACCTTCCCTCCATAAATCACCCCCAGCTCCGTAGATAACTGGAATCTGCCCAAGAAAATTGCATTAATTCTCCCGCTCTTTGCTCCCCTAATTACTGCACAATTTTGTGGCGAGATTACTTGTCAATCACGTGAAGCTAAGTCTGTTTGCCTCTGCCTTTCAGCTGGATTCCTGGCAATGAAGAAAACAAACAGAAAACAGATGTCCATTACAGGTCCTTGGATGGCGAAGGGAATTTTAACTGGAGATTTGTTTTCCCATTTGACTACCTTCCAGCTGAACAACTCTGCATTGTTGCAAAAAAGGTGAGTTCTGAAATAATGTCAGTGGGCAGTGGGTATCATGGATCTTCCTGGACTCAGAAACTGGAGCTCTACCTACGTCCCTCTAGTATGAGGATCTGAGGCTCTTAAGATGCTCAGGACCTCAGAGGTGGCTCAGTCTGGCTCCTTCTCAGTAGAGGCAGGGAATCTGCCACCTTGATACTTGTCCAAGGTCACACCCCTGGGACAGGTATTTGTTTCATTAGGAAGCATAAGGAGCACGACCTTCTTTCCCCTCACATATTGGTGGTGGGGTGAAGGATGGAGGGTAGAAGTTATGATTATGTATTTATATAAACAACAGCCTAAGTGTGTTCTTTATGTGATGGGGAAACTGATGTCTTCCCATGAGAGGCAGAGTCAAGCAGAGGCTTAAAGTGGATGAAATGTCCCTTTTTCCTTCCTTATTAAGCCTCCACATCTTGGCCGGGCTCAGTGGCTCACACCTGTAATCCTAGCACTTTGGGAGACTGAGACGGACAGATCACCTGAGGTCAGGAGTTTGAGACCAGCCTGGCCAACATGGTGAAACCCCATCTCTACTAAAAATACAAAAATTAGCTGGGTGGGGTGGCGGGTGCCTGTGATTCCAGCTACCCGGGAGGCTAAGGCAGGAGAATTGCTTGAGCCTGGGAAGCGGAGGTTACAGTGAGCCAAGACCGCACTGCTGCACTCCAGCCTGGGCAACAGAGGGAGACTCTGTCTCAAAAACAAAAAACAAAACAAAAAAACCTCCATATCTGCTTTACCTCCTTCAGAGGCACCTCCATGAGGGCTCAGGACCCTCCTGGTCTTAACTAGTTAGACTTTCAGTTACAGAACTCAACTCAAACTGGCTGAAACCAGGAAAAGGATATATTGTTCACATTACCAAAAAGTCCAGGGATCTGCTGGCTTTAGGCCCGTCTGGATCCCATGGTGAAGTTATGATGACTTTAGAAATTGGTCTCAGGCCGGGCGCGGTGGCTCACGCCTATAATCCCAGCACTTTGGGAGGCCGAGGCGGGTGGATCACGAGGTCAAGAGATCGAGACCATCCTGGCCAACATGGTGAAACCCCATCTCTACTAAAAATACAAAACATTAGCTGGGCATGGTGGCACGTGCCTGTAATCCCAGCTACTCAGGGGGCTGAGGCAGGAGAATTGCCTGAACCCAGGAGGCGGAGGTTGCGGTGAGCCGAGATCGTGCCATTGCACTCCAGCCTGGGTAACAAGAGCAAAACTCCGTCTCAAAAAAAAAAAAAAAAAAAAGAAATTGGTCTCACCTTCTCCACCCCTCTGCTCCGCCCTCCTCCACGGGCTCTTCCCGGGGGGGACAGTGGCAGTCCCAGCTCACATCCTGTCCTCCCCACAAACCTCAGGAGAAAGAGAAGAGCGAAGCCCTCCTGGGGCCAACCAGAGTTTTGGAATTGGGCCTCAGTGTCTCTGCTTTTGGGGGTCATGTACCTATCCTTGAATCAACCATTGCTGCCCAGCGATGCTCTGATTGGCCAGGCTCTAGAGTTAGACACAGAGGCAGCTCCTCTAAAATTTGGGAGAAAGGGGAGTCCCCCAAGGAAAATCTGGGTGCTTTCATCCAGAAAAAGGGTCTAGAACCTGCATAGACAATAACAACAGATGTGTTCCGGTGATGGCCTGTTCCATTCCTGCCTCCACATTCTACCAGCTAGGCCTTGCTCTGCCTGGTCGCCTCCCCTCCCCACACCTGATGAAAATGTACCAGCCCTGTGTCGCATCAGGCCTACCCTCTGCTGGCCCTACTCAGTGCTAATGCTGTAGTAAGCACTGTTTTCATACCAGTGGGATGAATGTCTGCAAAGGGGACTTTAATTTTTTTCTTTTTCTGTTTGAGAAAGTGTCTCACTCTGTCACGCAGGCTTCCTCATGGCTCACTGTAGCCTTGACCTCCAGCAATCCTCCCACCTCCCTAGTGGCTGGAACTATAGGCATGCATCACCATACCTGGCTAATTTTTGTATTTTTTGTAGAGACAGGGTTTCACTTTGTTGCCCAGGCTGGTCTTGAACTCCTGGGATCAAGCCGTTCTCCCACCTTGGCCTCCCAAACTGCCAGAGATGGCTTTCAGGAGGCACAGAGGCTCAATGTGATATGAAAAATGTACTTTCAGACGGTGTGGCAGAATTGGGTGGGGGTCAGGGAGGCACTGGGTCAGAGTTCCCTTTCCCGTTTACCCACATCTAGTGCTGGACCTCCCCATACCCTGTGGTGCTTGGAGCATGATCCCACCCAGGACAGTCAGGCAGCAACAGCAGAGTGGGCTGCCCAGCCCCTCAGAGCCAGGCTCTCTGAGCCCTGCAAGGGAAAACATTCTTGGAATATGACAAACAAGAAACAACCTAGCGATCTGCCTTCAAATTCATGAAGTGCTAGAGAAATTCCCTTTCTACTGGGGCCAGAGGAACTTATGTGTACCTGGGCTGTGGAGATGTTTAGTCTTGGCTAACATTATCTGAGGCAATGGAGGCAAGAACTTGCAGGACATGTACCTAGTCTTCCTTCTACCTACCTCTAGTATGAGGATCTGAGGGTCTTAAGTGACCACAAGCAAGCAAAGCCAGTGGTATTTTTCTTTTCTTTTTTTTCTTTTTTTATTTTTTTGAGATAGACTCTCACTGTTGCCCAGGCTAGAGTGCAGTTGTGCCATCTTGGCTCACTGCAACCCCCACCTCCCAGGTTCAAGTGATTCTTGTGCCTCAGCCTCCTGAGTAGCTGGGATTACAGGCATGCACCATCATGCCCAGCTAAGTTTTGTATTTTTAGTAGAGTCAGGGTTTCACCATGTTGGCCAGGCTGGTCTCGAACTCCTGGCCTCAAGTAATCTACCTGCCTTCCAAAATGCTGGGATTACAAGCCAGTGTACCCAGCCCAGTGGTATTTTTCAAAGGCCAAAAATCCCAGGACATTCTCAATCTGCACGGATAAAAGAGTAGAGTCTGAGCCCCCTTCTCCTTACCCCCATGTAAAATGAGAGCACGTGCAGACATCTGTGTGGGTGGGGGGTGGGGGGAAAGTTAATGAGCAGAAGTGACACCCCAGAGGGTGATACTGCAGGCTGGCCTAGAATACCTGGCCTTAGGAGGATAATCTAAGTAGGACACAGTGGTCTTCAGAGGGGAGATGAATCACTCCCCAACCCCCAGGTGGCAGCAGGAAGTCACACTGATAGGGACATGGCAAGAAATCTTCTGTTTGGGAACTGCCTGGGACATTCTTTTAGTTGCCCAGCTTGTGATTTCCTGGGGAGCCTGGCTGTTCTCCATACAGATAGAGGGGAAGGATTAGGCCCAAGGGAGTGTCAAGGTGGGGGTGAAAGGAGAGAAAGGCCCCAGGCTTCGATGCTGTCTTAAGGAGCCAAAGGTGAGTGTGTTGGAGTCCAGTCATCAGGATCACCTGGTGTGTTCATGTTTCTTTTCATTTCAGGAGCATTTCTGGAGTATTGACCAAACAGAGTTTCGAGTCCCACCCAGACTGATCATTCAGATATGGGACAATGACAAGTTTTCCCTGGATGACTACTTGGGTAAGGCTTACATTTGGATCATTGTTTCTAAGGAACTGTACTTGGACTTAGTGAAGTTAATGAAAACTTGGAAGGAATTCTTTAAATCTTCCAACTTTTTGGTGTCGGGGGACAGGGGACACACCCACTGCCTGCATGAGCTCTTGGCAGTGGGGCCTGACAGTGCATGTCACCCCTTTTCAAGGGCCCTGGTGAAGGTCTTGCACTACCTCCTGTCTGTGAAGACTCAAATCCTGTTTCCGCAGGGGGATGCCGCACTCCTATTTCACAGCCACTCTCTCCTCAGCACCTAGGAATCCACTCCCACCCTCCTCCATCTGCTCCCAAGATACCAAGGTCCCCCAATGCCCCCAGCCGTTGCTTCTGTCCCTAGGCCCATCCTACTCTGTGATAAGGGCACTAGTTGAATGCACCCTCAGCCCAGGCTCCTGCATCTCCTGGCGCACTCCTCCCTCGCCCCCCATGGCACTGTGCTCTCCAGATTTTCACTCTGCCAAGCCCTGGCCTTGTCACATTAGCCAGCTCTGTTTCTGCAGCTCACTCTTTTTATTTTTTATTTTTGGAGACAGGTCTCTGTCTCCCAGGCTGGAATGCAGTGGCACGATCATAGCTCACTGCAGACTCAACCTCCTGGGCTCAAGAAATTCTTCCACCTCAGCCTCCTGAGTAGCTGGGACTACAGGCATGGACAAACACACCTAATTTATTTTTTACTTTTTAGTAGAGATGAGGTCTCACTATGTTGCCCAGGCTGGTCTTGAACCCCTGAGCTCAAGCAATCCTTGAACCTCAGCCTCCCACAGTGCCAGGATTACAAGCATGAGCCACAACGCCCAGCCTTCCACTCTATATACAGGCCTTCCCTGAGGTTCTTCTGCTCTCCTCCAACCCTGCCAACCGCCCCTCCAGTGATTTACCCACTCACCCCAGAGGAAGGGCATGCTTCAACTCTCACCTTTCAGCAAGGGAGAGCTCCTCACCCAGGCCGTGTAGCCTGCATGCTCACAGTGCCTGCTGTACAGAGGAAATCGTTGTGAGGGTCATTCCTGATTTCTGGCCAGAACCTCCCACTTTTATCGTTGGCCGGGAGCTCGCATGTACTGTGGCTGAAATCTCACTCAGCATGTCCTCCCTGATCCCCACGCCGCTCTCCTCAGGAACTGATTTAGCAGCTCATGACCCCTCTACTTCCCCAGCCATCGAGGCAAAAGCATTCAGAGTGCTCTGCGGTTTTCCTCCTCTCTCCCCCAACACCCCGCCAGCCACTCCGTCCTAGCAGTTCATTGTTTTATCATGCACACTTGTTTCCTTCGTCCTGTGATCTCTGCCACTTGCCATTTCAACCTCATTTTCTCCTGGCAGTAGTGCGATCTCTGCTAGGACATGTCCCTCCTGGCAGAGGACACACCCCCCAGAGGTTGTGTCGTCTTGATCCCTTTTCCGGGCACAGCACCTCACGCAATGGTTTTGACTTAGTGCTTAGTAAGAGGTCGATAAGCAAATGAGTATGCAAGTAGGCTTACATAAAGCATATGGACAGTAAATTCTAGGATCATAAAGAGTTTGCTCTTGGCTTTTTTGTTTGTTTGTTGAGACAGAGTCTCTCTCTCGCCCAGGCTGGAGTGTAGTGGCAAGATCTAGGAGCACTGCAACCTTGACCTCCTGGGCTCAGGCGATCCTCCCAACCTCTGTAGTCCCAAGTAGCTGGGACTACAGACACGCGCCACCAAGCCTGGCTAATTTTGTTTATGTTTTGTAGAGATGGGGTTTTGCCATGTTGCCCAAGCTGCTCTCAAACCCCTGAGCTCAAGTAATCTGCCCACCTCAGCCTCCCAACAGTGCTGGGATTACTGGCATGAGCCACCATGCCTGGTCTTCCCTTGGAATTTAAACAAAACTGTCAGACAAGAAGAGAATGACTGTCTCAAAATGTCGAGTGAGCACATAAGCAAAAGGAGAGGGGAGACAAAAGCAACCATAGGTCAAGAAGGACGGAGGTCAAGTGTGTCTCATGGGCCCATTACATGCTGAAGAGTAGTCCCTCAGCCAGATAGTTTCAAGAGAAAATGCTACAACCGGGCCGGGCGCGGTGGCTCAAGCCTGTAATCCCAGCACTTTGGGAGGCCGAGGCGGGTGGATCACGAGGTCAAGAGATCGAGACCATCCTGGTCAACACGGTGAAACCCCGTCTCTACTAAAACTACAAAAAATTAGCTGGGCATGGTGGCACGTGCCTGTAATCCCAGCTACTCAGGAGGCTGAGGCAGGAGAATTGCCTGAACCCAGGAGGCGGAGGTTGCGGTGAGCCGAGATCGCGCCATTGCACTCCAGCCTGGGTAACAAGAGTGAAACTCCGTCTCAAAAAAAAAAAGAAAATGCTACAACCTCCCTGTTGCTCTTTGCTGCCACCGTTGAAGGCCACACTCTTGCCCCAGTCGTCCATAGACTTGACCCCACATCACAGATACCATTTTCTTAAGGAAAGGGCTCACAGAAGTTCCCAAGCCCAAAACACTCTTTTTCTCTTACTGTGGAAGTGGTACTAAAGAGTTAATGTGGCCAGGCATGGTGACTCACACCTGTAATCCCAGAACTTCGGGAGGTCGAAGCAAGCAGATCACCTGAGGTCAGGAGTTCAAGACCAGCCTGGCCAACATGGTGAAACCCCGTCTCTACTAAAAATACAAAAAAATAGCTGGGCATGGTGGCTTGCACCTGTAGTCCCAGCTACTTGGGAGGCTGAAGCATGAGAATCGCTTAAACCCAAGAGCCACGTGGAGGTTGCAGTGAGCTGAGATCACACCACTGCACTCCAGCCTGGGTGACAGAGCGAGACTCAGTCTCAAAGAATCAAACAAAAAGTTAATGCCTCACATCATAGAAGGAACAATGTGATTCTCCAGACACTCTGATTGAGGCTAGGAGTCTCAGTTCCTGGTGAGGACTTTCTGTTGAGTTATGTTCCTTCTGAAGCTTCTGTTTCTGAGGCTTTACTAGGAGTCTTGGACATCCACATTACATGCAGCATCCTGTATTTTTTTTTTTGGAGATGGAGTCTTGCTCTGTTGCCCAGGCTGGAGAGCAGTGGTGCTATCTCCACTCACTGCAACCGCTGCCTCCTAGGCGCAAGCGATTCTTGTGCCTCAGCCTCCTGATTAGCTGGGGTACCGTCAGATGCCATCATGCCCAGCTAATTTTTATATTTTTAGTAGAGACAGAGTTTCACCCTGTTGGCCAGGCTGGTCTTGAACTCCTGACCTCAAATGACCTGCCCGCCTTGGCCTCCCCAAGTGCTGGGATTACAGGTGTGAGCCACCACACCTGGCCAGCATCCTGCATTCTAAGCACCTGTTGTCTTTACCCAAAGCCAAATGACCTCTCTGTTCAGGGCAGCTCAGAACTAAAAGGAACACATTTCAGATCCAAGGGCCTTGAGTTGAGTGGAAATTGCATCTGTAGATACTTCATTACTTTGAGTTTAAAGAAGAACTCTGTTTATGTTCATGTCTTTGAAAAAGAAAACAGGTAGTTCTCTGTGAGATGCTGTGCGGTGGACAACTATTTCTTCAGCCATTTTCCATCCTAACTGGAAAGACTTTAAACATTGACCAGGCTCCCTTTCTCTAACTCACCCTTCACCTGTTCAAAATCACTGTGTGCCTGTGTCATTCACCTGTTCACTTGTGAATGACAGCTGATCCCCTTGAAGCTCATTTGGACTTACTGTTGTTTCCTTGGCTAGGTTTCCTAGAACTTGATTTGCATCACACGATCATTCCAGCAAAAGCACCACAGAAATGCAGTTTGGACATGATTCCTGACCTCAAAGCCATGGACCCCCTTAAAGCCAAGACGGCCTCCCTCTTTGAGCAGAAGTCCATGAAAGGATGGTGGCCGTGCTACGCAGAGAAAGATGGCTCCCGTGTGATGGCTGTATGTACATTTCCTGGTTCTGGTTGAGGGTCGTTTATGCCTTTTATCATTTAGGTTTTGCCCTTTATTCATAGACTTACTCCAGATAAAATAAGGAAGTTTAAAATTGGTAGGTGTTTAAGTTATGGGGATAGTTTGTCTTTGAGATATGTTTGCCTTTGTCTTACAGTATAAGGTGGGAGATGCCATGAGTGTGTGTTTAGAGTTGGAGGAAGGTGAAGACATTGGAATGGTCAAAAAACTAGAAGCCTAAGTGTTTTCCCTGTATTTTCCTTGGGACTTCATCAGGAAAGTTAATTAATGCTGGGCTTCTAGTACAATTTAGTATGGAAAAAGGAACTTCAAATTGGAACTTTTCTCATTAAAAAAAAAAAAAAAGAGGTGGGGCTGGGCGTGGTGGCTCACACCTGTAATCCAAGGCAGGTGGATAACCTGAGGTTAGGAGTTCAAGACCAGCATGGCCAACATGGCAAAACCCCATCTCTACTAAAAATACAAACAAACAAAAAATTAGCCAGGAGTGGTAGCACGCACCTGTAGTCTCAGCTACACAGGAGGCTGAGGCATGAGAATCACTTGGACCCAGGAGGCGTAGGTTGCAGTGAGCCGAGATTGTGCCACTGCACTCCAGCCTGGGTGACAGAGTGAGACTCCATCTCAAAAAAAAAAAAAAAAAATGAAGGTGGAGGAAGGTGTGCTGGCATTAGTTGAATAAAAAGGCCATACATTACAAGCAAGTTGAGGCACTCAAGACGTATTTTGATCTAGAAGCAATAATGTGGGTTACCATGCCATCTCGTGAAAGACTACCTAGTTCATTATGCATTATTAAGAATAGCTAACATTTGTGATCATTAATTTTGAACCAGGCAACATGCCAAGTGCCTTACATTCATAATCCTTTTAAAAATAACCTTGGTGTATAATTTACATAAAATAAACTGATTCATTTAAAGTACACAATTTGATGAATTTTGACAGATGTATACACTCATCGAGCCACACCATAATCAAGATCCAAAACGTTCCCATCACCCCCCAAATTTCTTTGTGCTCTCTCTCTGCAGTCCATTGCTCCCTCCCTGCAGTCCATTGCTCCCTCCCTCACTGGTCCCAGAAAACCACTGACCTGCTTTCCATTACAATACAGCAGTTTGCACATAACCTCACTTAGTTCTGCTGACAAGGCCATGAAGCAGACATTGTCCCCATTTTAGAGATTCCAAAAAGAGGCTTGGAGAGATGGAGCAACTTGCCAAAGTCAGAAGCCCAGCTTTGTCTGATTTGTAAGCATAGGAGTCATCAGAGCTCTACTTAGGGCCAGGGTTTCTCAAATTGTTAATGACCTTGCGGGCTTTCCTGGCTCTTAGAAAGTCTGTTACATACTTAGATATGGCTTGCTATAAAAGTAGGCAACTTCCTTTCTTTTTTTTTTTTTTTTTTTTTTTGAGATGAAGTCTCACTCTGTCACCCAGGCTGGAGTGCAGTGGCATGATCTTGGCTCACTGCAACTTTTGCCTCCCAGGTTCAAGCGATTCTCCTGCCTCAGCCTCCTGAGTAGCTGGAATTACAGGCATGCACCACCACGCTGGCTAGTTTTTTTGTATTTTTAGTAGAGATGAGGTTTCACCATGTTGGCCAGGCTGGTCTTGAACTCCTGACCTCAGGTGATCCTCCACCTCAGCCTCCCAAACTGCTGGGATTACAGACATGAGCTACTGCGCCTGGCCAAAAGTGAACAAGTGTCTAGACCTCTTTCACTCTGGCCTCACTGCTGTCATTTAAACTTGGACAATAATAGTACCTTTGTAGGGTTACCGTGAGCATTACATGAGATAACCCATGTAGAATATTTAAACAGTGCTGGGAGCATCACTCAGGAACCTGTGAGCAGGGAGACAACATTTACTCACTCACTCAATATTTGTTGAGCTAGTATACATGGAATACCTATGAACGCCAGCAACTGTGCTCAGTAGGTGACAGTGATAAGCATGAAGAGACATGGCCCTACTCTTTTAATTGGAGCCTACAATCAATGCTCAATAAATGTTAGATGTTGTTATTAGCGGTATTCAGGTTAGTCTGGGTCCAAGTGAAGTTACATAGGAAGGTGTGTGAGAAGACAAGGTGACAGATGTGAGAACATTAGCATGACAGGGATACAGAAAATGAAAAGTAGACCGTGGGGGAAGCAATTTGTCCTCAAAGTTTCCCACACAGAGTCAGTTCAGAAACACATGGAAGAGGAAATGGGATGAAATCTCCTGAGAAAAATTGAAGGCAATCTAAGGATTGTTTTACAAGAATAAAAACCATTGCTTGGGGAATACTCCTTGGGTTGAAGTAAAAATATTTGTGAAACGTGATGTCATGTGTTTAACCTGCTTTGCTTTACTGAAGGGGAAAGTGGAGATGACATTGGAAATCCTCAACGAGAAGGAGGCTGACGAGAGGCCAGCCGGAAAGGGGCGGGATGAACCCAACATGAACCCCAAGCTGGACTTCCCAAAGTAAGAGGCCCTCTTTGTTATCCTGCTCCCCAAACACCTGCAGTCTGAGAGCCCCCCTTCCCATAGGCTTCATGGGATGGATTAGCTTTTGTTGTCCTCCTAATTTGGTATTTAATAGTGGAGGGTGGGGGTGGAGAGGGGTGATCTGGCTTCATTTTAAGAATTCTCTCCCAGCCGGGTGTGGTGGCTCATGCCTGTAATCCCAGCACTTTGGGAGGCTGAGACGGGTAGATCACAGGGTCAGGAGTTTGAGACCAGCCTGACCAACATGGTGAAACCCCATGTCTACTAAAAATATAAAAATTAGCCAGGTGTGGTGGTGCGCGCCTATAATCCCAGCTACTGAGGAGGCAGGAGAATTGCTTGAACCCGGGAGGCAGAGGTTGCAGTGAGCCAAGATTGTGCCACTACATTCCAGCCTGGGTCTGGGTGACAGAGTGAGACTCCATCTCAAAAAAAAAAAAAAATTCTCTTTTCCCAGGAAACCAAAGCTCAGCATCTTAGGAAGCTGTAATGGGTTAAAGAGCCCTGGTCAGATGAGGTAGCTCAGGCCTGTAATCCCAGAACTTTGGGAGGCCAAGGCGAGCAGATCACAAGGGCAGGAGTTGGAGACCGGCCTGGCCAATATGGCAAAACTCTGTCTCTACTAAAAATACAAAAATTAGCCAAGTGCGGTGGGGCACACCTGTAGTCCCAGCTACTTGGGAGGCTGAGGCAGGAAAATCACTTGAACATGGGAGGTGGAGGTTATGGTGAGCTGAGATTGCACCACTGAACTCCAGCCTGGGTGACAAAGCAGGACTGTATCTCAAAAAAAAAAAAAAAAAAAAATAAAAAAAAAAAAATGCTTTCTCAGTCAAAAAAGGGGAATAATATCCTTTCTTGCTTTATTATTGTGATTCTTTGTTCCTGAAACTGTTAGGCCCTGGAATAAAATATGCATCCCTCCTGAGTTGGGTAGGTGATTACCATTTCTTTGCAATGCAGCCGACCAGAAACCTCCTTCCTCTGGTTCACCAACCCGTGCAAGACCATGAAGTTCATCGTGTGGCGCCGCTTTAAGTGGGTCATCATCGGTCTGCTGTTCCTGCTCATCCTGCTGCTGTTCGTGGCCGTGCTCCTCTACTCCTTGCCGGTAGGAGCCCTTCCTTGGCCTCTTGTCTTGGGTATCTTGTGAGTTGTGGTTGGCCCTCTCCCTTGCCATTTGCACTGACCACTGTGCAGAAGAATGACCCACTCAGCAGCATGGTGTTTGCAACCCTTCTGCTTTGGGGAAATTTAAAGTAATGTGTCTTGTGATTAGAATTACACTCTCAGGCCAGGCGCGGTGGATCACGCCTGTAATCCCAGCACTTTGGGAGGCTGAGGTGGGTGGATCATGAGGTCAGGAGTTTGAGACCAGCCTGGCCAACATGGTGAAACGCTGTCTCTACTAACAAATACAAAAATTAGCCGGGTATGGTGGCATGTGCCTGTAGTCCCAGCTACTTGGGAGGCTGAGGCAGGAGAATCGCTTGAACTCGGGAGGCGGAGGTTGCAGTAAGCCAAGATGGAGCTGTTGTACTCCAGCCTGGGCAAGAGAGCAAGACTCCGTCTCAAAAAAAAAAAAGGAGTATCTTCATTCCTCCTTCCAAAGAATGTATTGCACATCTACAATAGACTAGGAATTAAGTTATAGAGATGATTAAATTATAGGCATGATTTGTGCCCAGGAGCAGTTCATAGTCTGGGAACAAGGACACATTTCTAAGGGAGGTGAGCTGTTATTGAAGACAGAAACAAGCAACCATGGGTACCCCCTGCTAAGACAGTTCCTCCAAGGAGGGACATTCAAGTTTGCCAAGTGGAGAAGGGATAGTCCAGGTAGAGGAAGTCATGCTCAGAAGTTGGGCAAGTGGCACTGAATGTCACAGGAGGCATTCAAAAACTCTTACTCCAAAATTCACATTAATAATATCAATAACGTTGTATTTAGTATCATAGCCATACAAGTAGCAGGGGGTTTGTGTTTTCATCTTTCCCTAGTATAGGACTTCCACTTTGTTAACTATTAGTATATATGCACTATTTTACAGTCATAGATAGATGTCCAACTGCTATTTTTTTTTTTTTTTTTGAGACAGAGTCTCACTCTATCATTCAGGCCAGAGTACAGTGGCACAACCTCGGCTCACTGCAACCTCCAATTCCCAGGTTCAAGCAATTCTCCTGCCTCAGCCTCCTGAGTAGCTGGGATTACAGGCACCCGCCACCACGCCCAGCTAATTTTTGTATTTTTAGTCTAGACAGGGTTTCACCATGTTGGCTAGGCTGGTCTTGAACTCCTGACCTCAGGTGATCTGCCCACCTTGGCCTCCCAAAGTGCTGGGATTACAGGCATGAGCCACTGCGCTTAGCCTAGTTATTATTATTTTTTCCCCCAGTTTAGATTCAGTTGGTTTAAACCAATGGGTCTCAACCAGGGGAGATTTTGTTCCCTACCCCCAAGAAGACATTTGGCAATGTCTGGAGACGTTTTGGCTGCCAGAACTGGGGGTGCTACTGGCGCTCAGTGGGTAGAGGCCGGTGAAAGCTGCTGAACATGCTACAGTGCACAGGACACTCCCCAACAAGAAAGAATCATCTGGTTCAAAATTTCTGACCAAATCATCTGGTCAGTAGTGCCAAGATTGAGAAACTCTAACTGAAATACATATATACATACATATTTTTTTAACCACTGTTTCTGTTTCCATTTCAGAACTATTTGTCAATGAAGATTATAAAGCCAAATGCATAATGAAAGCAAAGGCTTCATTTCAAGAGTCACCCAGTAATGAGTGAATCCTGTCTCTGTGGACCAACACACCTCTGTAGCAGGTTCCGATACAGTACTGAGCCCTATTGCTTCCCAGAGGGTCTTCGTCCTGGTCAGTCAGGCCAACAAGCAACATTTGCATCATGTTATCTCTTAAAGTATTAAAAGTTTTATTTTCTAAAGTTTAAATCATGCTTTTCAAAGTATTTTTTAAGGTGGCTGGTTCCATTTAAAAATCATCTTTTTATATGTCTTTAGTTCTAGAATTCAATTTTTGGAAATTGCTATATAGAATTTGAAAATCTCAGCATCTTGAGGTGATATACTTCATATTTGTAATCAACTAAAAGAACTGTGCATTATAAAAACAGAATAGTTAGTTAGGACCATTCTTATTTATGCCCACAACCATTGTTATATTTTGTATGGATGACTGCCATAAAAGTCTATTTAACCTCTGCGATGAAACTAAATAAAAATGTTTCACCTTTACACCTGGCTGTTCGTTGTAGCTATGGGTCAAGTTGGGAAGGAGGCATTTTTCTGGCCGCCTTGTCTCAGTGAACAGAATGTTGTGGCATACCTCTTGGCCATAAACCCTTATAAATATGCTGCCCAATTCTAGCCAGTAGGTCAAACTGAATATAATATTATAAATAACAAAAGCCAACACTTACTAAAGGTACTTATTCTGTGCACAACACTGTTTTAAGTGCTTTATGTGTATTAACTCACTTAAGGACAATAAAGCCCTATAAAAGTAGGTAACATCATTAACCCCATGTGTAAGTCCATTTTCACACTACTATAAAGATACTACCTGAGACAAGGCACTTTATAAAGAAAGGGGGTTTCATTGATTCAGTTTCGCATGGCTGGTGAGGCCTCAGGAAACTTAAAATCACAATGGAAGGCGAAGGGGAAGCAAGCACCTTCTTCACAAGGTGGCAGGAGAGAGAGCAAGCGAACAGGGGAGATGCCAGAACTTAGCAAACAACCAGATCTCATGAGAACTCTCACTGTCATGAGAACAGCATGGCGGAAACTGCTCCCATGATCTAATCACCTCTCACCGGGTCCCTCCCTCAAAACTTGGGGATTACAATTCAGATCACAATTTAAGATGAGATTTGGGTGGGTTCACAGCCAAACCATGTTTACAGTTGAAGAAATTAAGGCACAAAGAGGTTTAGCAACTTGCCCAAGGCCACATAACCAATAAACGGTAGAGCTGGAGCTTGAACTCAGGCAGTCTTATTTTTTTTTTAAATGGAGTTTCATTCTTGTAGCCCAAGCTGGAGTGCAATGGCGTGCTCTCAGCTCAGTGCAACCTCTGCCTCCCAGACTCAAGCAATTCTCCTGTCTCAGTCTCCCAAGTAGCTAGGATTATAGACAGCCCCCACCACACCTGGCTAATTTTTTGTATTTTTAATAAAGGCAAGGTGTCATCATGTTGGCCAGGCTGGTCTTGAACCCCTGACCTCAGGTGATCCACCTGCCTCGGCCTCCCAAAGTGCTGGGATTACAGGCATGAGCCACTGTGCCCAACCAGCTTCTCAACCATAAATCTATACCACCAGTGGAAGGTCTGTCAAGAGGAACACAGGACTGAGACTGTCAAGTAATGAGTGACTGCAATATAGTGTGACTCCATGTCAGCACCAAAGACAGCGTGTTCTAGAATGTGTGAGAACACCGTCCTATTAGAGACCATGGTAAGATCAGTGAACAGCTCTACTCCAACGGCAACATAGAGCTGAGGGGAGTAAAAAACGGTACAATTGTGACAATGCTTTTAGATGCTTAGACAGTTAAACTGCAATGGTGATTACGTCAGTGTTATTGCTAAGTTGTTTCATGTTTTGAATGTTTTAATTCCCTTCATGGCCTGCCCCAAAATCCTAGCATTCAGTACCCAAAACCATGGAGAGGCAATGCACAGGATATTCTCTGATGCTGCTGAATTTCATTCATCTCCCATACACCTCATCCTCTCCTTTCTCAATGGCACCCCCACCTTCGCTGGTGGAACTCCTGCCTACTCACGACGTTCTGGTTCAAATGCCACATTTTTTTAGACAGAGTCTCACTCTGTTGCCCAGGCTGGAGTGCAGAAGCACTATCTTGGCTCACTGCAACCTCCGCCTTCCAGGTTCAAATGATTCTCCTGCCTCAGCCTCCTGAGTAGTTGGGATTACAGGTGACTCCCACCATGCCTGGCTAATTGTTGTAGTTTTAGTAGAGACAAAATTTCACCATGTTGGCCAGGCTCGTCTTGAACTCCTGACCTCAGGTGATCCACCCACCTTGGTCTCCCAAAGTGCTGGGACTACAGGCGTGAGCCACCACGCCCAGCCATCCAATACCACTTTCTCTTTGACACCTCTTATATCCCAAAGTGATTCTTCAATCTTAGAGGTAGACAAATTAGCACAACCTTTCTAGAGAAATATATATGTTAAAAGCTTTAAAACTGTTTATGCCCTTTGATTCAGCAATTTCACTCCTGAGTATTAACTCCAAGGAAAGAATCAGGAAGGCAGCCAAAGGTTCATGTGTAAAAACGTATTTTACAGTGTGCTTTATCATGACGCAAATCAAAAACAACCTAAATGCCCACTTAGAGGTGAATCATTGAATATATAGCGAAATCCCATATTTTGGTGCAAGAATGAAAAAGAACAACAATTTTCTCCCATCCAAGTACGAACCAGACCTAACCCTGCTTAGCTTCAAGATCAGACAAGACCAGGCATATTCAGGGTGGTATGGCAGTAGACAAGAACAACAATTTTGTTTTTTCTTTTTCTTTTTGAGACAGAGTTTCGCTCTTGTTGCCCAAGGTGGAGTGCAGTGGAGTGATCTCAACTTGGTGTAACCTCCACCTCCTGGGTTCAAGCGATTCTCCTGCCTCAGCCTCCCGAGTATAGCTGGGATTACAGGCATGTACCACCCCACCCAGCTAATTTTTTGTATCTTTAGTAGAAACAGGGTTTCATCATGTTGGCCAGGCTGGTCTCAAACTCCTGACCTCAGGTGATCTGTCTGCCTTGGTCTCCCAAAGTGCAGGACTACAGACGTGTGCCACTGCGCCCAGCCTAGAACAACAATTCTCTAAATTTTGTGACTGGCATAGGAAAATGTTAGCATATGGGAAATTTTTGAAAAGCATAGCTACTTTATTTAAAGACCCAAATACTTGGGAACATATATAAGGAAATGCAGCAAAATTATTAGCAGTATAAGAAATGTATGTAAAGTTTGTATTTGTGCATAAATAATTTATGAATATAAGTCAACATTAGAGGTTCATCACAATTTTTTCCAGCTGACTGTAAGCCCCTTTAGGGCAGAGGTAGCACCTGTAAGAGCTGTGCCATGAAGCGGCAGGCCTGGGTTTGCATCCCAGGTCTTGCCTCAGCCTCATCCAGAACTTGGAAGAAGTAATGCCTATCTCACTGGATTGATGTGAGGGTTGAATGGCAGCATGTAAGATGCCTTCTCAATGCCCAATGCCCAGCAGGTAGCTTTAGGTGTTGCATTTGACTGGTTAAAGTCAGATGTTCTGGTTCCAAAAGTAGAACTAAGAAAAGGTTCTTTTCAGCCGGGCGCAGTGGCTCACACCTGTAATCCCAGCACTTTGGGAAGCCAAGGCAGGTGGATCACCTGAGGTCAGGAGTTTGAAACCAGCCCGGCCAACATGGTGAAACCACGTTTCTACTAAAAATACAAAAATTAGCTAGGTGTGGTGGTGAGCAACGGTAATCCCAGCTACTCAGGAGGTGAGGCAGGAGAATCGCTTGAACTCAGCAGGCAGAGGTTTCAGTGAACCAAGATTGTGCCATTGTACTCCAGCCTGGGTGACAAGAGTGAAACTCTGTCCCCAAGAGGAAAAAAAAAAAAAAAAGAAAAGCTTCTTTTCCTTTTAATCCTGGGACCTTTATACAGAAAACAGCCTTATGCGTAGAGGGAAGCAAAAGCAAGATAAGATGTAAGGCTGTCACCCACCTTCCCAAGAGGGAAAGAAGGAGGATCCCAATTTCAGGGGCTAGGAAAAGAGGTCAGCTCTTACCACTCCGGGCAGCACTGTGCAGGCTGCTGTGTGGGGTGGTGGCAGGACCAATGGCAGAGTTCCAGTGGAACAGAGGGTATAAGTCCTGTTTGCTGTTCAGGCTCCCCCTCATAGACCTCTGTCTTGGGAGGCTGACTGAGTATCGCCCTGGCCCTCAAGAAAAGTAGCCTGCTCTTCCGAATCCAGGTCCCCAAGCACATATAACCTCCCAATCTTTTCAAATCACATTATACCTACATCCAAACTACTACTTTCTAATGTCACGTCATCTTGCTTAGACCTTAACTAAGAATCTACAGCTTCCATCTAATAAAGGAGATACTCTAATGATGAAAGGGAGTTTAACCTAAAAATGGCATTTTCTTGCAGAAAAATAGTCTTTGCAAAAGAGCATTGTTCCAGGCAAGGGTGTCATTTGCAACTTTTAACAATCAGTATGGCACTGGTACCAACCAATCAGAATAGATGCGCCAACCTATCATGGTGGATACACGCTATGAACAACCACCACCAAAACAACCACCACCACAACAAAAACTGCAACAGTCACACCAGCATGTGCAGACTGAACAGCAATTAGCCTTCGTACCAGGGAACCCTGCCAACACACTCTCTTGCAATGCCTCCCTCAAGGAACCGTTGCTGAGTGGATAAATGAATGGCTATGACGAACGTCTTTTCCTTCCTTGACGTCAGGACACCTAACCAGAATCTACTGCAGTCATGTGCCACATAGCAACGTTTTGGTCAATGGCAGACTGGATAGTATGATAGTGATCCCATGAGATTAAAATATCATATTTTTTTTGAGAGAAGGTCTCACCCTGATGCCCAGACTGTAGGGGTATAATACCATGTTTTTAGAGTACCTTTTCTATGTTAAGATGTTTAGACACACAAATACCATTGTGTTACATTACCTGCAGCATTTAGTAGAGTAACATGCTGGACAGGTTTGTAGCCTACAAGAAATAGGCTGTACCGCAGAGCCTAGGCATGTGCTGGCTGTGTCATCTAGGTTTGTGTAAATACCTTCTATGATGTTCACACAATAACAAAATCACCTAATAACACATTTCATATAACATATCCTCGTCTTAAACGGTGCGGGAATGTAGTGTAGAACCTTTGAGTAAACAGCAGCAAAGCCTTAGTAGGAATGAAATTATTCCCATGGAGAGTAATGAGCTGAGCTTTCTGGGTAGAACTCCTCACTCTCCCCTCCCAGCCCCTAGAAAAAAAGCTTCATCTTGTCAAAAGATAATGGTCTCTCAATTGAGGTTGTTAGCCGCCTGGTGACCTATAAATGATAGCTAAAAGCTGGAACTAATCACAGTCCAGTCAGATTGTCGCTTCGCTGTGAATTAAATAACACTTAGTCCTAACTGATTCTAGCAAGTGCCACCATTAACACTGGAGCCTTCATTAGGAAAATAAATCTCCATCACTGCCATGAGATGACAGGGAAATGAAAATCCTGACAGGCCAACACTCGATTCCTTTTTGTACTTCCTTTCTCATTTTAAGGCTAGAGAAAAAAATGTGTCACAATTAGACCTGCATGTTGCATTAAAGGGCTACTTGAAAGGTGGACAGATTCAAAAACCCATTTGAGACAGCCCCAAACGGGCAGAGAGGAGCTGAGCTATCTGGCTTCCAAGTGCTGGCCAAGAGGCAGCCCTTTGCCCCTCCGAGCTCACGCCAGCTCACAGGATTGTTTGTCCAAGGATTGGAGCTGATTTGTTTCACCACCATAAAGCAGATGTTGTAACAAACACAAGTAGAAGGTGAGAGAACTTTGCAGAAACTGCCCATTCTCTCCAAGGAGGCAGAGAGGGCAGAAAGAGCAACACAACTATCATCTCGGCAACCAACAGTCCACGGTGATCTCAAAGTCTGCAAACCCTCCACAGTATACGTATTTTGTACTAAATAGATTCTTTTGTGTGGCTAATACATTCAGTTCCCCGGGACCATATGCATCCAGCCTCCAAAGGCAGATGGGAATTCCATTCAGAAGAATGCTTTTCAAAGTCGGCTTGCTGTGGAATTAGTTCATAATGGAGTCGATGTTGTCAATAGATTAAGCACCCGCCATCTTTGCAGCTGAATTTTGTGTTTGTTCAGTGTTGAATGAAAACTCCCTAATCTTTCTTAGTTTAAACATAATGGGGTCCTGGGGAAGATCAAAGGAAGGCTACTTTTCCCTTGAATATACATCGTGAAATGAAATGCCAGAGTTCACGAAGTTCAAGAAAAACACGAGCAAAACGTGTAACATGGACTAACTGCAAACCCTAACGAGTAAGGGAACATAATGAAAAACACAGGCCCACCACACGTAGGATCTGACTCATAATTTCAGGGGTGCAAGTTTGCAAAGATGCAGACTCCAGGTTTTTACTGTTTAAATAAACTGAACAAGGGGAAAAAAAGTAACTTTTTGAGCAACTCTCTCACAGTACATTGAATACTTCTCAGGGCAACTTGATTTTGCTAAAATTTATCTCAAGTTCTTCAAAAGGCTCTTTCAGTCCTTGACTAATATTAATATGCTACTTCCATGTGTTTTCACAAAATCCTCGAGCCAAACCTGTAATCCTCCCCCATCATATTTCAGCTCAGTCCTGCCCCAGTAATGATCAGGAGGAGGACCAGGAAGATCCAGCTGGATTCAGACGAGGCACGGAAGCCTCTCAGATGAGGTTTTGCCTGGGTCACTGGGATAAACAAAATAAATGAATGGAATCCTGTCTTAGAGGCAGCAAGAGCATGGGGCCAGGGGACTCCAGACGTCTGGAAGCCTGCAAGTTCACCCCAGCTTGGTCACGATGTGAGGCATCTCCCCTCGGGGGCTCATTTCCCTCACTGGTGAAAGCAAGCATTGAACGAAATGATCTTGTCCACCCCAGCATCGTTTTATGGGTCTGCTTCTCTGTGACTCAGTTTCTTCATCTGTAAAATTAGGGCAACAACCTCCATAGAATGATTGTAAAGATAAAATGATTTACAACATGTTAAAGTGTTTCAAACTGTGCTTGGGACAAAGTAAGACCTCAATATATTTTATCATCCTAATCATCATTCTAATTGTCATCATCATTATGGGAAAAGAGCAGCCAAAGCGATAGAGGCTGGAAGGTAGTAGCCATTCTGCTTTAGCCATTCTAAGTGGCCTTAGAAGAGAAAGAAATCAACGCTGTCCAAAATGAGGCAGATTTTCCCCCAAGTTCTAACTGTGCCATCAGAATTAAAGAAAGCAGGTAAAAAATATTAACAAAGGCCAGGTATGGTGGCTCACACCTATAATCCCAGCATTTTGGGTGGCTGAGTGGGAAAGATCGCTTGAGCTTGGGAGTTCAAGACCAGCCTAGGCAACATAGGGAGATTTTGTCTCTATAAAAAATTTAAAAAGGCCGGGCGCGGTGGCTCAAGCCTGTAATCCCAGCACTTTGGGAGGCCGAGGCGGGTGGATCACGAGGTCAAGAGATCAAGACCATCCTGGTCAACATGGTGAAACCCCGTCTCTAATAAAAAAAAAAAAAAAATGCCAGTCATGCTGGTGTGTGCCTGTAGTCCCAGCTACTCAGGAGGCTGAGGTGGGAGGATGGCTTAAGTCTGAGAGACAGAGGCTGCAATGAGCTATTATCACACTGCTGCACTCCAGCCTGGTGACAGACCAGAGGTGAGACCTCATCTCTAAAACAAACAAACAAAAAGTGGTAGGAGAATAAAGCAATTCCTCAAAAAATTAAATATAGAGAGGGCTGGGTGCAGTGGCTCACGCCTGTAATCCCAGCACCTTGGGAGGCTGAGGTGGGCGGATCATGAAGTCAGGAGATAGAGACCATCCTGGCTAACTCAGTGAAACCCCATCTCTACTAAAAATTTAAAAATCAGCTGGGCATAGTGGCATGAGTCTGTAGTCCCAGCTACTCGGGAGGCTGAGGCAGGAGAATCGCTTGAACCTGGGAGGCAGAGGTTGCAGTGAGCCAAGGTCACGCCATTGCACTCAAGCCTGGGTGACAGAGCGAGACTCCATCTCAAAAAAAAAAAAATTAAATATAAAATTACCATACGATCTAGTAATTCTAGGTATATATCCAAAAGAGTAATTGAAAGCAGGGATTTTGAAGAGATTTTTGAACACCCATGTTCACAGATGCATTACTCACAACAGCCAAAATGTAGAAACAATCTGCTATAGACTGAATATTTGTGCCCCTAACCCAAATTCCTTTGTTGAAATCTGAGCCCCAAGGCAATGTTTCATAATGGAACCATTACAAGGTGAGGCCTTTGAGAGGCAATTTAGGTCATGAGGGTAGAGTCCCCATGGTTGGGATTAGTGTCCTTACCAACAGACTCACATAAGGTCCCTTGTCCCTCCCAGCATGTAAAGACACAGCAAGAAGATCATCATCTGTGAACCAGGAAGCCAGTTCTCACCAGCACTGAATCTGCTAGAGCCTTGAGCTTAGACTTCCCAACCTCCGGAACTGTTAGAAATAAATGTCTGTTGTTTATAAGCTCCTAGTCTATGATATTCTCTAAGAGCAGCCCAAATGGATTAAGATGTTCATTAATGGATGAATGGATAAACAAATTGTGGTATCTACATACAATGGAATATTATTTGGCTTTAAAAAGAAAGGAAAAATTCTGTCCCATGATACAGCATGGATGAATCTTGAATGCATTATGTTAGGTGAAATAAGCCAGATGCAAAAGGACAAATGTTATATGATTCCATTTATATGAGGTTCCTAGCGTTGTCAAATTTATAAAGACAGCCAGGCGTGGTGGCTGACACTTGTAATCCCATCACTTTGGGAGGCCGAGGTGGGCAGGTCACCTGAGGTCGGGAGTTCGAGACCAGCCTGGCTAACATGGTGAAACCCCGTCACTACTAAAAATACAAAAATGATTTAATTAGCTGCCAATGTTTCACCATTGAAAAAAGTCACGTTAAAGATTATATTTTGAGCTTTTCCGAACACATTGAAGAGTCTGCCAGCATTTCACTGCGCAGAAACTGGCCGGAGTCATGTGACTGTCAGTCACCCCAAGTCCCCTGCCTTGTTCCATGGATTTTTTTATGCCTAGCTCCTCAGGATGCTCCTCAGGGTGGGGCATGGATGTATTCTGTTATCAAACTAACCAGAGTAGGGACGCCTAACCAAGAGAGAGAATCAACCAGAAGCTCCCCGGCTGGGCAACACCCTCTACCTGGCTCTGCCGTTGTAGCCAGGCCCCTGCTCCCCATGGCTCCACACTGGCCTTCAGGGCGGCACCTCCCTCCTTCCTGGGCCCTCCTTACTCTCACCAGCTGCTCCAAGTCGGCCATGATCCCAAGATTCCAGGGACAAAACAAACAGCATCTCTTTTTTTTTTTTTTTTTTTTTTGAGACGGAGTTTCACTCATGTTACCCAGGCTGGAGTGCAATGGCGTGATCTCGGCTCACCGCAACCTCCGCCTCCTGGGTTCAGGCAATTCTCCTGCCTCAGCCACCTGAGTAGCTGGGATTACAGGCACGCACCACCATGCCCAGCTAATTTTTTGTATTTTTAGTTGAGACGGGGTTTCACCATGTTGACCAGGATGGTCTCGATCTCTTGACCTCGTGATCCACCCGCCTCGGCCTCCCAAAGTGCTGGGATTACAGGCATGAGCCACCGCGCCCGGCCCAGCATCTCTTGAACAGTCTCCTCTCAGCAATGAAAATTCAAATGGCCAATATGGCAATGCTCAATTTGCTTCCTTTTTAGGAAGCAAATACAAAATAAAACCACAACGAAATATCATTTCACATCCTCCAGATTGGCAAAAAATTTAAAAGTCTGACATCAAGGACTCAAGAAGGTGGAGCAACAAGATGTATACATAGCTAGGAGGTGTTCCAACAGGTAAAACCACAGTAAAAACCAATTTGTCATTATCTACTAAAGGTAACAGTCCCTGTTCTGTAACCCAGCAACCCTACCTACTCTCAGATTTGTACCCTAGAGAGACATTAACATAATGCACCTGAAGAAAAATTTTTAAATGTTTGAAATTGCAGAACATTGTTGAAACTCTCATGTTTTGCTTTAACAAATTGGATAATAAATTGAGGTGTAGTCATTTAATAAAATACTATAAAGTGGTGAACATGAGTGCATTGTAGCTATACATTACAACATGAATAAACCCTGAACCAGAGGTACCTAATCTTTTGGCTTCCCTGGGCCATACTGGAAGAAGAAGAATGATCTTGTGCCACATGTAAAATACATTAACACTAACAATAGCTGATGAGAAAAAAAAAAATGCACGTACCAAAAAAACACCTCTCGGCCGGGCGCGGTGGCTCAAGCCTGTAATCCCAGCACTTTGGGAGGCCGAGGCGGGTGGATCACGAGGTCAAGAGATCGAGACCATCCTGGTCAACATGGTGAAACCCCGTCTCTACTAAAAATACAAAACATTAGCTGGGCATGGTGGCGCGTGCCTGTAATCCCAGCGACTCAGGAGGCTGGGGCAGGAGAATTGCCTGAACCCGGGAGGCGGAGGTTGCGGTGAGCCAAGATCGCGCCATTGCACTCCAGCCTGGGGAACAAGAGCGAAACTCCGTCTCAAAAAAAAAAAAAAAAAAAAACACCTCTCATAACGTTTTAAGAAAGTTTACGAATTTGAGTTGGGCTGCGTTCAAAGCCGTCCTGGGCCGCAGGTTAGACAAGCTGGGCCTAGAAGGAATGTGGCAGCTGGGAATCTAAGGGACAATTCTCCCTTTATATCCACAGCATGGAAGGCCTGAACATACCTCCTAGAAATATTCTTTTTTTCTTTTAAAATTTTAAAATTCATTTATATTCACCCCAGATGCTTTATTAGGAAAAAGCATAAAAAAGAACATTAAAAAATCCATAATCTTACTATCATGAGATAACTACTGTTAACATTTTGTGGTGTTCCCTTCCACTCTTGCTCTTTTTAAAGACATAAAATTGGGATCCCACCTCCAGAACTTCCCTGGCCTTGCCTTCATGACTCTCCAGGGTTTTTTTGTTTGTATGTTTTTGATTGTGTGTGTGTGTGTGTGTGTGTGTGTGTGTGTGTGAGAGAGAGAGAGAGAGAGAGAGAGAGAGACAGGAGTTTGCTCTGTTGTCCAGGGTGGAGTGAAGTGACACAATCATGGCTCACTGCAACCTTGAGCTCCCCGGGTTCAGGTGGTCCTCCCACATCAGCCCCCCAAGTAGGTGAGACTACAAGCACGCACCATCATGTCTGGCTAATTTTTGGTTTTGCTTTTTTTGTAGAAAAGGAGTTTTGTCTTGTTGCCCAGACTGGTCTCGAACTCTTGGGCTCAAGCAATCCAACCGCCTCAGTCTCCCCAAATGCTGGGATTACCGGCATGAGCCACCATGCCCAGCCAACTCTCCAGTTTTATGTCTTGCTTTTCTTCCCCTTTTAAAATTATCTTTCATAAACATTTTCCACGTTATGAATTTTAAAACCTACTTTATAACGGTCATTTAAAATTCCAACACATGGATCTACTATAATTAAACTAATCCCCTATTACTGAGGGTACATATAACAATGTATGTTGTTTCCAGCTCTTTGCTATTTACAATGTTGCTTTAAACATCCGTGGACAAAGATCTTTGCCTGCATTTTGGGGCCTCTAGATCTATAAAACTGTTAACAGTATAAGGGCAGGGACAATGTTGGTCTTATTCATTCAACCTTGTGCATGAGATACATAAAACACATTAACGCTAACGATAGCCCATGAGAAAAAAAAATCTCAGAATTAAAAATTCTCATAATGAATTTCTTATTCACTCCTGAGTCAAAGGGGAATTTTTAGTCAAAGGGCATGAGCATATTTAATACCCTTAAGACACATTGCCAACTGCTTCCGGAAACGTAGTACCAATTTATACCCTGCCCCAAGTAGAGTCTTGAGAAGGTTCCAGCCAGAATTCATGGCCATTCCTTAGCAACTCTTTCCATCTCCATGGGGTGCCTTTCTCCACATTGATTGCGGGCCCCCAAGAGCAATGGGGAAGAAGGGGCCTGCCATAGTCTGCTTTGAGGCCCTCGTGTGGGGACAGTAGTCCCCTCTGTGTCTGGAGAGGCGGAGAAGTCCTCCAACGCCCTTCAGAACGAGCATGTACTTGGACTCTTTGCACTTGGAAAAAGTGAATTCTACTTAAGAACCCTCAATATGCTTAACCCACACTGAGCAAGACCCTACCCAGTGTGCTAAGATCTACAAGTTCTTGAAGCCTCATCAATTTTTAAATTAAACTTCTTCATATTTCTTTTTAAAAAAGAGCCAGCCGGGCACAGTGGCTTACACCTGTAATCCCTGCACTTTGGGAGGCCGAGCAGGTGAATCATGAGGTCAGGGGTTCAAGACCAGCCTGGCCAAGGTAGTGAAATCCTGTCTCTACTAAAAATACAAAAAAATTATCTGGGCATGGTGGCGGGCACCTGTAATCACAGCTGCTTCGGAGGCTGAGGCAGAGAATTGCTTGAACCCAGAAGGCAGAGGTTGCAGTGAGCCGAAATCACACCACTGCACTCCAGCCTGGGCAAGACAGTGAGCCTCCATCTCAAACAAAAAAATAAAAAATAAAAATAAAGGTCTAAGAAGAAAAGCAAATGTTCTAAGAGTCGAGGTCCTGCTCTGATTTGGATTTAAAAAGTGACTTGGAACGACCGTGAGGGGAACATTTATCCTCTGGCTGTTCTTAACTGGTTGATAATATGAAAGGAAAATAAATCTTGGGACCCCAAAATCACTAAGCCAAAGGGAAAAGTCAAGCTGGGAACTGCTTAAGGCAAACTTGCCACCCATTCTATTCCTTAAAAAGATACCTACTAAAGGCCAGGTGCAGTGGCTCACGCCTTTAATCCCAGCACTTTGGGAGGCCAAAGTGGGTAGATCATTTAAGGCCAGGAGTTCGAAACCAGCCTGGCCAACATGGCAAAATCCCATCTCTACTAAAAATACAAAAAGTTATCTGTGTGTGGTGGCGGGCACCCGTAATCCTTGCTACTCAGGAGGCTGAGGCTGGAAAATTGGTTGAACCTGGGAGATAAAGTTTACAGTGGGCCGAGATCACGCCACTCCACTCCAGCCTCAGCAACAGAGCGAGACTCCATCTAAAAACAAAAAAAGGAAAAAAAAAAGGTTCCTACTAAGATTTTTTAAAACCTACATACCACTGTGTGCGGTGGCTCACGCCTGTAATCTCAGCACTTTGGGAGGCCGGGGCGCGCGAATCACCTGAGAGATCGGGAGTTCGAGACCAGCCTGACCGACATGAAGAAACTCCGTCTCTACTAAAAATACAAAATTAGCTAGGCATGATGGTGCATGCCTGTAATCCCAGCTACTCAGGGGGCTGAAGCAGGAGAATCGCTTGAACCCAGGAGGCAAGGTTGCAGTAAGCCAAGATCTCACCATTGCACTCCAGCCTGGGCAACAGAAGTGAAACTCTGTCTTAAAAAAACAAACAAACAAACTACATACCTCTGTCACGCATCACAAGGAAATTTGAAATTTGTTGTAGACAAAGGACAGACAGAACTCAAAGTCATCCCCCTGCTCACTGAGATAAACGCGTATCTGATTGCCTCTTTTGGAAAGGCTAATTAGAAACTCAAAGTAAAAGAATGCAACCTTCGTCTCATGAACCCCAAATATCTGAGACACATCTCAGTGAATTTAGAAAGTTTATTTTGCCAGTCTCTTACCTACCTATGATCTGGGGCTTCCCACTTTGAGCTGTCCTGCCTTTCTGAATGGAAACAGTGTACATCTTACACATATTAACTGATGTCTCATATCTCCCGAAAATGGATAAAACCAGGCTGTGCCCGACCACGTTGGGCACACATAGTCAGGACCTCCTGAGACTGTGTCACGGGCATACATCCTTAACTTTGGCAAAATAAACTTCCTAAATTGATTGAGACCTGTCTCAGATTTTAGGATTCATAGTAAAAACATACAGGCCCTCAGAAAAAAAACCATTATTAGACGGGTGCGATGGCTCACACCTGTAATCCCAGCACTTTGGGAGGCTGAGGCCAGCATATCACCTTGGGAGTTTGAGACCAGCCTGGTCAACATGGTGAAACCCCATCTCTACTAAAAATACAAAAATTAGCCGGGCGTGGTGGCATCCGCCTATAGTAGTCCCAGCTACTCAGAAGGCTGAGGCAGGAGAATCACTCGAACCCAGGAGGCGGAGGTTGCAGTGAGCCGAGATGGTGCCACTGCACTCCAACCTGGGCGACAGAGGGAGGCTCCGTCTCAAACAACAACAGCAAAAACAAAACATTATCATACCAAAAGGTGATAGAAATGGCTCATCAGGATCTTAGTGCAGTTTCTCCATTTGTGAAGTTCCCAATAGTATTTGCTGCCATTCTTTTTTTTTTTTTTTTTTTTTTTTTTTTTGAGATGGAGTCATGCTCTGTCACCCAGGCTGGAGTGAAGTGGTGCCATCTCTGCTGACTGCAACCTCCACCTCCCAGGTTCAAGCCATTTTTGTGCCTTGGCCTCCAGAGTAGCTGGGATTACAGGCACCCGCCACCATGCCTAGCTAATTTTTGTGTTTTAAATAGAGGGGTCAAGACCAGGCTGGTCTTGAACTCCTGACCTCAGGTGATCCGCCTGCCTCGGCCTCCCAAAGTGCTGGGATTACAGGAATGAGCCTGGCCTTATTGTTCTTATTTGTATATTTGTAGAGGGCAGAAATGCTTCCCCTAACAACTTTTAATAAAAGAGCATACTACAAAAGCACAATCCTTTGAAGAACTATGCCAAGATGGCTGGCACTCACACCTATTACAAAGAGTCCACCTTTTACATTCTTTCCCAAATATTTTTCCTTTCCCTGAGACATTTGCTGATAAGCCCGATGGTAAAAAGATCAAAGCTCTGCTCTCGGGGAGGATGGGCCTCCAGGCCCCTTGCTGCTGCCAGGGGACATCTCTGTGAGCCCTGCATGCAGGTAGGGATGGCATCCAGAGGTCACACCTGGGTGGTAGCCATGCCACCCCTGTGCAGAAGTGGGTCCATGCCAGTGCCACAGGCACATGCTCGCTCAGGCTCTGGCAGGCATGCTTGTTTCAGAAGCCCTCCCTCACTTGAGGGGGGCCATGATTCATGCCCTTTTCTCACTCCCAACCTGGTCACAAGCCAAGATCCTCTGTCCGGAAGGCTGGCACATTCAGACAGCATTAGGATGTAAAAATATGAATACTAGTGAGACTGCTTTCTCTGCAACACTCCTGACCTCAGGACAAACATGCCAGTGCTGGGGATACACACCATGCAAGTCCAGCCGTCAAACCTCCTTGCAGTAACAAAGGGCAGCAACTTTGCTGCCTGCTGGAGACAGTCGTGGGACACTGGTTGTTGCCAGGCATTTTAGAAGGGCCCAAAGAGAGGTTGGGTGTGGTGGCTTACACTTGTAACCTCAGCACTTTGGGAGGCAAAAGTGGGTGGATCATGAGGTCAGGAGTTCAAAACCAGCCTGACCAACATGGTGAAACCCAGTCGCTACTAAAGATACAAAAAATTAGCCAGGCGTGGTGGTGTGTGCTTGTAGTCCCAGCTACTCAGGCAGCTGAGGCAGGAGAATTACTTGAACCCAGGAGGCAGAGGTTGCAGTGAGCCAAGATCGAGCCACTGCACTCCAGCCTGGGTGACAGGGCAAGGCTCCATCTCAAAAAAAAAGAAGGGCCCAAAGAGGACACTCCTTGTCTGAGCTGAGTCAGGCCTCCTCTAAGGCCTCCGAGTCATCTCCGCCATCTCCTCCAGGGCCCATCTCCGCACTAGCCTCTCCTCTCCGCCCTCTCCTCCCTCTGCGACTTTCTAACTCACTGCAGCTTCTGTCTCCATCTTTAGCTCCTACAGGTGTTGTGACTGGTACAATACAGGTGGCACCGGAGATGCTGGTACCTAGAGCTGGGAAATCTGCCAGCTCCTAGCAGGAGCAGCGAATCTGTCCTCTTCTTTCCCTGTCCCTGAAGCATCTGGCCTTCTGCCTGATCAATAATGAGTGTGCCAACAGGTCTTGAATACAGGAGAAAGGATGGCCGTCCTGAGTCCAGTCACTCTGTGTGACGTTATCTTCATATACCAGCATGACATACCAACCCTTGATGAACTTTTATCCCAAAGAGCCTAATACAAAGGGAAATGGGCTTCAAACCTTTAGGTTTGGCCTGTAGGTTTAAAGCTTTCTGCAAGTCTTGCTTTAATTGATACATTTATTCTAATTCTTGCATTCCATTTCACAATCTTTTTATTTTAATCAGCTTTTGACTTTGTCTAGTACCGCCTCAAATGAAAACTGCCAGTGTTTTCTTCCATCAAACACAGAGGACATGTTAGGCACAGTCCAACTTAAAATAGAGGCTATATGGCATATGTGATGTTCACTTTGTGTCCCCTTCCATCCCAGAGAATCTCAAACAGAGAGAGGCTATTTCTCCTCCACCCTCTACATCCCCAGTTGGAAGTGAATTGGTTCACACAGGGACAACTCTATGTCAAGTGCTCTAGAGTAAGTAGCAAAGCAACAGTTGTACATATAAATTCAATAATGGTCGGCATGTCGCGGTGGCTCATGCCTGTAATCCCAACACTTTGGGAGGCCAAGGTGGGTGGATCACCTGAGGTAAGGAGCTCGAGACCAGCCTGGTCAACATGGTGAAACCCTGTTTCTACTAAAAATACAAAAAATTAGCTTCCCTGGTGGTGTGTGCTCCTCAGGAGGCTGAGGCAGGAGAATTACTTGAACTCAGGAGGCGGAGGTTGTAGTGGGCGGAGATTGTGCCAACTGCACTCCAGCCTGGGCAACAAGAGCAAAATTCTGTCTCAGAAAAAAAATAATAATAATGGTTAAATTTCCCCTGAGCAGTGCTGGGGAGGCCAGTTTATATACAAATAACATTGTAAGTAACTAAATTCCCAATCTCTCCACACTGCCTTTGTCCATCTTCAATTGCAATATATTCCGGAAACACACTCCACGTCCCTCCTGTGGCTTTGCACACACCCTGCACACATACACCAGGAAGGCCTACAGCCCAGTCTGACGTGTGTTCATGCACTCCTAATCTAGCACAGGGCCTGGCGCATAGTTGGTGTGCAGAGGCCAATAAAATCCCTGCACCCAACAGCTCTGACCAGTCCTCAAAGCACTCACTGTCTTGTTGGAAAAACAAACACATAAGCACATCATTGAGACATGATGTGAGTGCAGGGACTGATACGCTATCACAGTAGAGAGCTGGAAGGGAAAGGAGAGAAAGAACTCAAAAAATGAAAGAGTGTGGGGAAATGGCCAAGAGTTGGGTCTAGAGTGGATGGGAGGAGTCAAATCCTGGTTCTCTCACTAGCACAGGGCCTAAAAACTCAAAAAATGGGAGTTATTCTTATTCTTATTATTACTTCAGCAGAGGAATAGAAATAGGTTAAGGATGGCTCTGGTAACATGGCCTAATGCACTGCCAGGGAGACGATTTCATCACGTCATAGAATCCGCCAAGGTTTCTTTGGGAGAAATGGCCATCCCTTCTCCTGTGTTTCAAACACTGTCCACAAGATGGGAGCAGTGGCCTCAGGTTCTCACTGGGTCTAAAAGGCATTCCATTCAGTCTGCATTCCACACAACCCCACCCCAGACAGGCATCTCTGGGACATATTTTAAGTGGAAGGCAACCAGCACCGCATCTAAACGATGCCCTTCCTTCTGGAATGCTATGGAAGTCAATGGCATCCTTCTGGAATGCTATGGAAGTCAATGGCATCCTTCTGGAATGCTATGGAAGTCAATGACTAGACAGACAAAAACTCTCTGGCCTTGGGAAACACTGGAACCCACCCATTCATTCATTCATTCACCCCTTCATTCCTTCAACCGTTATGTACTAAAAGCCTACCACACCCCAGTTACCTACCCTGCAGAGGAATAAAACAGAGGGGCCTGCTCTCATGACCCACAGCCTGTCGCAAATCAAACAGTGGTCGATCACAGGAAGGAAGTCTCATGCAACTGAAAATTACAAGCCTGCAGACTGTCATAATACAGGATTGAAGGTTAGGCAGAGAAAAACAGACCACGTGACAGGATGTCCACACTGGCTCTGCTGGCTATACGAACAGGAGTGGCAGGGAACTTGAAGTGATAGAAACTGGTAGAATTAAATAAGGATTGAGGGTTTTGCCCCTGTAAAATTACTTAAGTTCTTTTTCTGTCTCTCCTTTAAGCTAGAAATCTGGGCTGGCTAATGGAAGCTGCCTCCTGGAATGTCTGGGGCAGCCATGCAAGGTTACATTCCAGGCTCCAAGCAAAAAATGCCAGCAATTTACCTTTTTGTCAACTGCAAATTAAAGTAATTTCCACGCAGAGGGTTTCTCTCGCTGGCGGTGAGCACCCCAAAACACCAAGGCTGTTTGCAGTTACTTGGCAGCTCTGCAGGGGTAAACACACCAGGGTTGAAGGCACCTCAGGATTGGAATCAAGGAAGGGTTTGCTTGGCTTTTCTTTCACTGAAGCACCAAACCAAGTGACACTAAATGGGAAGCAGGGAGGATGTCTTCCATCCCTAGCACTTTCTAGAAGGTGGGACAAGCAAGGCACTCTCCTTTAAATAAAGAGAAGGCATGTCTGTGCCTGCTGTCATCCCAGCTCTATGATGACAATAAAAAATACTTATCATTACCAAGAGCACCAGGCAGACATGATGCTGAGAACTTTACAACCATATACCACCAAATCCTAAGTGAAACTATTATTATTGCCGTTTTATAGATGAGCAATGTGAGGCTCTGTGAAGTTAAATGATTTGGAGAAAGTCACAGGTAATAAATGATAAAGGAAGGATTTTAAACCCCTATTAGTCAAATTCCTCCTTATGTAACCCCATACAGCCAATCCACTGTAGAGGTGGGGAGACAGCCATGTCCCCACCGAAAGTCCGAAAGCCATGAAGGTGTATTCATTCACTGATTGAACAAGTAGAGAGCACCCACTGCTCTCTCTCTCACACACTCTTTTTTGAGACAGAGTCTCACTCTGTCACCCAGGCTGGTGCCAAAGCACAATCTCAGCTCACTGCAACCTTCACCTCCCAGGTTCAAGTGATTCTCCTGTCTCGGCCTCCAGAGTAGCTGGGATTACAGGAGGCTGCCACCACGCTTGGCTAATTTTTATATTTTTAATAGAGACAGTGTTTTGCCATGTTGGCCAGGCTGGTCTCAAACTCCTGACTTCAAGTGATCCACCTGCCTCAGCCTTCCAAACTGCTGGGATTACAGGCATGAGCCACCATGCCCAGCCTGAGAGCACCCATTCTGTCTCAGACCCTGAGCATGCAGAGGTAAGTAAGCACTGTCAACTGCAGAGTAAGGTGATTTCCAGGCAGAGGGCTTCTGCCAAGTTTGGAAACTGGAGATGAAACAGGATCTGCATATCCCTTTCACTAAAGAGGGAGGCCAGTGCCTGGGACTCAGATCAAGAGCGAGTAAACAGGGAACACTCACTTGAAGACAGCATGCTCATTTGGCTGATGAGAATGTCACCCACACTTAGAAGGCAAGCTTTACGTCCCTGTGTGCACCTGGAAAGAAACAAGGCCCACCCCTCCAACACATGTGCACACACAAACACACATCCACACACATCCAGCCCATCTACCCGATGCCAGGCCTGGCTGTGGACCTTGCAGATTCTGGAATCTGGAATCTCTCCCAGTTATTTCCAGAGCCATCCTTAACCTATTTCTAGTCCTCTGTTGAAGTAATAATTAAAACAACAACTCCCATCTATTGAGTTTTAGGCCCTGTGCTAATAGGAGAACCAGGATTTGACTCCAGCCGTCTACTTTGGACGTAAGTTTTGACCATTTCCCCACTGCACTCCCTCCTCATATGGCTTCCACCAGAGCCCTAAACAGCATGACCCCACTGGAACTCCATCATCTTCCCTCATCTGTGGTCTTCTGGGGGCCTCCTTTTTCCCCTCTGTTAGACTGGTTGGCCTGAGAGCTCTTCCAGCCTAGACACTTCTTAAAGCTGCTGTAGGGCTCTCTGTCGTCCCTTGGATATGTGCACTCCTCTCATCATGAGGCTGCACCCTCATGCCTAATCATCTCCCAAAGGCTCCACTTCCCAATACGGTCACATTGGGGGTTAGGATTTCAACATATGAACTGGCGGAGGGGAGGGGACAGTGGCTGGACACAGTGGCCTATGCCTGTAATTCCAGCACTTTAGGAGGCCAAGGTGGACTGATCACCTGAGGTTAGGAGTTCAAGACCAGCCTGGCCAACATGGTGAAACCCCATCTCTACTAAAAATACAAAAAACTAGCCGGGCATGGTGGTGGACACCTGCAATCCTAGCTACTGGGGAGGCTGAGGCAGGAGAATTGCTTGAACCCAGCAGGTGGAGGCTGCAGTGAACCAAGATTGTGCCATTGCACTCCAGGTGGGCAACAAGAGCAAAACTCCCTCTCAAAAAAAAAAAAAGAATTTAGAGGGGGCACAAACACTCAGTCTATAAAACTGATACTCAAAGCCTCAGTGTTTCTCATTGCCTCTAAAAAGAAAAGGTAGAGGCTTCCTCTTTCTCCTCCAAATCGCCCAACCGTCACCACGGCTCCGCCTCTTCAAACTGGAAGTCTTCAGTCACTTAGGAAGTTCTCCCTCCTCCTTCTCACCATCCCCTCTGCCCTCTTTACCATTGCTCCTGGAAGAGACGCTCTTGCCTGTCATCACTTATGAGAAGGCTCCCGATGCCTTGACCTTTGGCATTCTAAGATGCTGTCACTTCTAGTCTTATCCCCACTGGAGTCACCTCCACCACACCCAGCCCAGACGCTACTCACACCTGTTGGGCCTTAGGACACACCACCCCAAAATATGACTGTAGGAGACCAGAATACGCCACCCCAAAATATACTTCTCTGGCATATTTCGAGCTGCTTATTCTGAGAAACTGCAGGCATAGCAGTAGCTCTGAAAAGCTGTCACTTTATAAAAGAAATTTACATCCATAAAGAAAATGGACATTAGTAAAAATATCTATATCAGGAAGAGGGCTGCTCCGGACAAGAGTGTTTTTTTTTTTTTTTTTGGGACAGAGTTTCACTCTTGTTGCCCAGGCTGCAGTGCAATGGCACAATGGCAATCTCAGCTCACCACAACCTTTGCCTCTTGGGTTCAAGCGATTCTCCAGCTTCAACCTCCTGAGTAGCTGGGATTACAGGCATGCACAACCATGCCCAGCTAATTTTGTATTTTTAGTAGAGACGGGGTCTGCATGTTGGTCATGCTGGTCTCGAACACCCGACCTCAGGTGATCCACCTGCCTCAGCTTCCCAAAGTACTCGGATTACAGGCGTGAGCCACCGCACCTGGCCCTGGACAATGTTTATTGCCTGACTTTTATCTGCCTAACAAGACAACGTTCATTCACCACACAGCTCCTCTCCTTACCCTCCCATAACCTGTCTCCACCACCCCCCAGAAGTCCTGGGCTCCTATTCCTGTCTTTAGCTCAGGATGATGTATATAAACTTCCATCTTTTGGCCCTTCCTCGAGTCTCCTATTTGGTGGGACTCCCTGTATATACATGTAATTGAAATGCTTTTTCTCCTGTGAATTTGTCTTATGTCAATTTCATTTGTAGCCTGGCCAAAGAACCTCTCAGGGTAGAGGGAAGCCATTTTTCCCTCCCCTGCAAACCCTATGGAAATACTGTGCCTTTAGGGTTATGAGCTCCAAGCTCCTGACTCCCCCACAACCTTCAGCCCCCTACAGAGGCTGCATCAAGACCTTAAGACCCCACTCCATCACCCCCTTACCCAGTCCCACTGGTTCTTAGCCCACTTGACTTCCCCCATGGAGAGAGAGCTATGGCAGCCATGTCCCTCCACCTCAGTTCTCTCAGCTCTCTTCCCCTGCCCCCCTCAAAGCACCTGCGAATTGACTCCTTTCTTAACTTCAAATGCCACAATCGCTTTACATAACCTCTCCATCTTCTTTTTCTTCCCCTTTCTCAGAAACAGTTGCCACTCCCTGCCCCCTAAACCTGCTCTTCTCTAAGCTTCAAGTCAGGGACACCTCCTCCAGGAAGGACCTGTCTTACTCAAATATCCCCTCTGCTTCTGGCACCTTCAAACTCTCACTCTCTTCTGGCCACTGCCTTCAGCCTACAAACCTACTTGCGTCTCCCAACAGCTTGGGAGGAGTCTCCAAGTGGATGGAGAGTATGTTTCCCGTCTTCCTTCTCCCACCATGACTGCTTTTGAAGACTCACTCTTCACGCCTGATTCTCACAATGGCTGACCTGCCATGCTGTCAGAGGCGTGTTAACCAGAGCAATTCCATCTTGAGTAGGAGCTGGGTAAAATGAAGCTGAGACCTACTTGGCTGCATTTCCAGATGGTTAAGGCACTCTAAGTCACAGGATGAGCTAGGAGGTCAGCACAAGACATAGGTAATGACGACCTTGCTAATAAAACAGGTTGCAGTAAAGAGGCTGGCTAAAACCAAAATGGTGATGAGAGTGACCTCTGGTCATCCTCACTGCTACGCTCTACCAGGGCCATGACAGTTTACGAATGCCATGGCAAACTCAGGCAGCTACCCTAGAGTCTAAATAGGGGAAGCATGAATAATTCACCTCTTGTTTAGTATTTCATCAAGAAATCACCATAGAGGGCCGGGCGCGGTGGCTCAAGCCTGTAATCCCAGCACTTTGGGAGGCCGAGGCGGGCGGATCACGAGGTCAAGAGATCAAGGCCATCCTGGTCAACACGGTGAAACCCCGTCTCTACTAAAACTACAAAAAGAAATTAGCTGGGCATGGTGGCGCATGCCTGTAATCCCAGCTACTCAGGAGGCTGAGGCAGGAGAATTGCCTGAACCCAGGAGACGGAGGTTGCGGTGAGCCGAGATTGTGCCATTGCACTCCAGCCTGGGTAACAAGAGCAAAACTCCGTCTCAAAAGAAAGCAAAGGAATAACAGAACGGCTACTCCATAGACAGAGCAGCCCCGAGGGCTGCTCTGTCTATGGAGTAGCCATTCTGTTATTCCTTTGCTTTCTTGATAAACTTGCTTTCACTTTATGGACTCACCTTGTTTCTTTCTTCCTTCTTTTTTTTGTTTTTTGTTTTGGTGTTTTGAGACAGTTTTGCTCTGTCACCCAGGCTGGAGTACAGTGGCACTATCTCAGCTCACTGCAACCTCCCACTCCTGGGTTCAAGCAATTTGCCTGCCTCAGCCTCCTGAGAAGCTGGAATTACAGGCACCCACCACCAGGCCTGGCGAATTTTTGTAGTTTTAGTAGAAATAGAGTTTCATCATGTGAAACATCTTAACCCATGTTGGCCAGACTTCTCCTTAACACAGACTCTCAGCTCTAAATATCTTTGTTTGGCCTCAGTTTCCCTATCCATTAAAGGAGGAAAACAAATGCTAACATCATGGGGTTGTTGTGGGCACTGAATGAGATCCCACATGCCTGGCATATTGAAGGGGCCCCTAAATTGTTACTATTAGTGTCTCCTTCTCTCTTGTGCTGAGAGAATATCTCAGTTAACCTGACCGCACCGTGGACGGCATGGAAACCCCCATAACCCACACGTACACCTCTAGAGAGCCTTCTGGAATTAAATAACCTGAAGTAGCCGGAATATCATGAAAAACAGAAGAATGATCAACCCCTGCGGTGCCTAACTAACCTGAGACACTCTTCTATTGTTTCTTACTCAGTCCTCAATTGACAAGGCCATTGGACTTTGTAACCAACCTTGACAAACCTTGTGACTCCACATCCTACAACCCCCTCCCAGTTTGCAAAACATCGCCCTAAACTGTAACTTTTGTAACTTTCCACTGCCTTCCCCAAACCTGTGAAACCAGCTCCTATCCCACCGCCCTTCGCTGACTCTCTTTTCGGGCCCAGCCTGCCCACACCTGGGTGAATAAACAGCCATGTTGCTCACACAAAGCCTGTTTGGGGATCTCTTCTCTCAGAGCGCGCGTTTAAACACCCGTAATCCACCGACAACAGCAGTCACTGTAAGCCTCGTAAGGGCAGACTTTTACGGCTCTAAGAAAATCGAAGAATTTGCCTTGCACACAGTAGGTACAGAATAAGTTCACTGTCGAGGGTAAGGACTGCCTCGAAACCTGTAGCTATGCCCTTGGTCTTTTTCATTTCCACAAACCACAAATGCTTTTTCTGCCATAGACTTGGCTGCTTAAAAGTTTCAATCCTTTGAAAAGGAAAATGATTCCCTTATTTTTTACTTACTGCATTTGGAGAGCTCTTTGATGTTCCAAAGGCCTTTCAAGACTGCCTCCTTAGAAATAGGAGCTTGGCTTTTGCCACAGGGAAGTGAACTTGAATCCCAAAGGTTGCACTGGGACCCTGGAGTCCCAGGCAGGCGTGTTCCTCACAGGCCCCAGGCCTGACCCCAACCTGAAGCCAGGAGAAAATGCTATTTGCAAACTCTTCAACCTTCTCAAAGCTGTCATCTTCGTCAGCCCCACTGGGCATTTTGACAAATGCCTTTGCTAATTGCTTAATTATTTTGGCCTGCACAAGTGTGGGAGCTGTTTTCTTAAAGAAAAGAGGCCTCAGCCAGTCCATTCTTATCCATGCAAGGCCTGAAAGTAGCCCATTTCAATCCTATTAAAGTGTTTGGGTAACTAAGAACCCCCACCCATCAAATTAACTCGAATACATTATGATGCAAGGACCCAGAGGCACACAGCCCGCCTTCCCCAAAGCCAGCCTAAAACTAGCGCTTGTCTTCTGATACCACCGGCTCATTTCTTCTAGTTCAAGCCTCTTTTGCATAGAAAAGAAACCTGGGCTTATCTGCAGACTTTCAATTAAAGAAACAATTAGGCGAAACTAAATGCTTAAATGAGTCTCTCCTGGAATTAGCCAGGGGCGTGGGTCTGCCATCCAGCCATCAACACAGTGGGGTGCTCAGGCAGCCGGAAAGCCCAGCAGATTCCGCCCTGGGAGGTGGTTGGACTGGCCACCGCTGGGCCCGGCCAGCCCTGAGTGTCTTAGTCTCTCTAAGAAGAAATACTCTTTCTGCACGTCCTCTTCCCCGCAGCGCTACCAAACAACGCTTAGCACCTGCTCATGTGCCGGGTTGGGTCTTCACTGAGCACTGTAGAAAAGGCTGTTGACTAATTCATTGGCTCAGAATCCACGGAGGGCAAAACGCTCTCAGAATCAGCCCTGAAATGCATTGCACTTGGAGGCCTGAATCATCCAAAATGGTTGTCCACCCTGATCAGATAAACAGCCAGTGGCCACAGCCAGAGGCTAGCGGGGCACCTGGCACAGGGAAGGTAGATGCCCCATAGCTGGGTGTGGAATAAAGCTGCTGCCCATCCTGTGGGGGTATCCAGCCTGCAGGAGGAATCTCAGGGCACCGTGGAGTCTTGGGGAATCAGTGGAGGGGTCTGGGGGCTCACAGAGGGCTCCAATTAGGGCTGACCCAGGTATTTGTTTGCACAGCTGGGACCAAGGAAACTGAGCTGACCCACGTCTTTCTCATGAAAATTCAATGAGGGCAAAGCTGCCCCTGAAAATACCAACATTTTGCATTGTTAAGACGACATCATAAACGCCCCAACTAGCTTTAGACGAAGGGATCTTAGAGATACCTGCCTTCCGTTACTGACAAGAAGTTGAGGTCTGGAGAAGGAGCATGATTTGTCTAAAGACACACAACCAGTTGGAAAATAGGAGAAGCACCTATTTTATTTGCTGTAGAGATGAAAAGGTAAAATTCCTAGGGAAAAATGTAACAAGAAGAAAACTCTACTTTTTTTGGAGACAGGATCTTAATCTGTTGCCCAATGCTGGAGTGCAGTGGCACGATCACAGCTCACTGCAGCCTCGACCTCCCTGGGCTCAGGTGATCCTCCCACCTCAGCTTCCAGAGAAGCTGGAATGACAAGCGCAAGCCACCACACTCGGCTGTTTCGTAGAGGCAGGGTTCGCCATGGTGACCAGGCTGGTCTCAAACTCCTAGGTGATCCTCCCACCTTGGCCTCAAAAGGATTGCAAAGTGCTGGAATTATAGGCATGAGCCACCATGCCGGACAAAAACTCTCAGTTTCTAATGGGGTTCATAAGAACAAACAGAAGTAAATGGGAAAACATCCCTTTCTTTTGTATTCGTTCTCCCTAATTTAATCTATAGCTCAATGTGTTTCCAATTAAAATGTCAAGAAGGCCGGGCGCGGTGGCTCAAGCCTGTAATCCCAGCACTTTGGGAGGCAGAGGCGGGTGGATCACGAGGTCAAAAGATCGAGACCATCCTGGTCAACATGGTGAAACCCCATCTCTACTAAAAATACAAAAAATTAGCTGGGCATGGTGGTGCGTGCCTGTAATCCCAACTACTCAGGAGGCTGAGGCAGGAGAATTGCCTGAACCCAGGAGGCGGAGGTTGTGGTGAGCCGAGATCGCGCCATTGCACTCCAGCCTGGGTAACATGAGTGAAACTCCGTCTCAAAAAAAAAAAAAAAAAAAAAAAAAAATGTCAAGAAAACGGGGCGAGGGGGCTTGATAAAATAATATTAAATTTCTTTTTTGAGATGGAGTCTAGATCTGTCGCCCAGGCTGGAGTGCAATGGCACAATCTCAGCTCACTGCAACCTCCGCCTCCCAGGTGCAAGCAATTCTTCTGCCCCAGTGTCCTGAGTAGCTGGGATTACAGGCACCCACCAGCATGCCCAGCTAATATTTGTATCTTTGTAGAGACGGGGTTTCACCATGTTGGCCAGGCTGGTCTTGAACTCCTTACCTCAGGTGATCTGCCCACCTTGGGCCTCCCAAAGTGCTGGGATTACTGGCGTGATCCATCGTTCCCGGCCTGATATTTAAATGTATCAGAAAAAATAAATGTGAAAATGACTAGAAAAGGTCCAAAGAAGGATAATCGGCCACATGCCCAATTCTACTAAAATACAAAAATTAGCTCGGTGTGGTGGCAGGTGCCTGTAGTCCCAGCTACTCAGGAGGCCAAGGCAGGAGAATCGTTGCACCCAGGAGGTAGAGGTTACAGTGAGCCAGGATCACTCCGGCCTGGGTGACAGAGCAAGACTTCATCTCAAAAAAAAGGATAATCAGGAAAGACTACTCCAACTAGAAATTAAAATACATGGCCAGGTGTGATGGGTCACACCTGTAATCCCAGGACTTCAGGAGGCTGAGGCAGGCAGATTGCCTGAGCTCAGGAGTTTAAGACCAGCCTGGGCAACACGGTGAAACCTCGTCTCTACTAAAATACAAAAAAAAAAGAAAAAAAATTAGCCAGGCATGGCAGTGTGTGCCTGTAGTTCCAGCTACTCAGGAGGCTGAGGAAGGAGAATTGTTTGAACCCAAGAGATGGAGGTTGCAGTGAGCTGAGATCACACCACTGCACTCCAGCCTGGGCAACAGAGCGAGACTCCATCACCAAAAAAAAAAAAGTAAAAAATAAATAAATAAATACATTATGAGAGCCAGGTATAGTGGCTCATGCCCAAAGTTCCAGCACTTTGCAATCCTTTCAAGGCCTCTGGAGGCTGAGGCAGGAGGAGTGCTTGAACCCAAGAATTTGAGTCCAGACTGGGCAACATAGCAAGACTCTGTCCCCCCTCCAAAAAAAAAGAAACAACAATAATTTTAAAGATTTATGATGGAGAAAATATACAAAATTGGAGAGGACCAGAAATAGGGCGAAATACATGCAGAAATTTAGTTTATGGGGAAAGTCGCATTTAGTGAGAAAAAGAGAGATCACTCAATAAATCATTTGGGGACCATTGATAATCAGTTGGAAAAATAATGAAGTTAGTTAGACCCTTGTTTCAACCCTTAACACCAAAATTAATTTTGGTTAGATCAAAGATTTAAACTTTAAAAAATCAAGCCACAAAGTGTCTTGAAGCAACCATGAAATTTATCATGTAAGAGTGGAAGAGAACTTTCTAAGTAGACCATAGAAACTTGATGCCAAAAAAAGATTGATAAATCTGACTAGATAAAAATGTACAATTTCTATGCAGCAAAAAGAAATTCTATGAACAGAATAAGATAACACTGGGGAAAATTGTTTGTAATCTTTGGCTGATAAAAGTTTAGTTTCCTATTTCACAAAGAGCTCACACCAAGCAGCAAGAGTATGTGTACAGCTCAATAGAAGAATAAGCAAAGGATATGAACAAGCACTTCACAGAACAAAAGAACCAGGGTAACCAGGCAGAACTTGCAATGGTCCCAGTTCAGCTCATTAAGCAATCTTTCTTATGACTTATTTTCATCAGAAAATCCATCAGTGGAATTTTTAGTTGTATATTTGCTTAGAAGTGTCATTGCTATTTTTGTGCTCCCTGAACCAGCTTTTCAATGGGAAGAGTCCCAGACATAGCTAGCAAAGCCAGGAAAACGCAAGGGCCACTTCACACTGCCTGCCAGCCAAGGAACTTACTGCCAACCCTCCTTGGTATCTCCAGATGGGCAGGTCACCAAGCCTTTTAAATTCCATGCTGGGGTGGAGGAGAAAGCCACTGGGCAGGTATGGAGCTGCCCTCCAGCGTTTGAGTAAGGCAACTAAACCCACACCATCTTAATGTCACCAAACACTCATTTGTGCCACCTTCTTGCATACCTTACCCCTCTTGGCTTTCACAAATGTGGAACAACCAACTGTTAATGCTCACTCACCATGGAATTGGGCTTTCTGCAACTCCAACTACCTGTTATATGTGTGTGTGTGTGTGTGTGTGTGTGTGTGTGTGTCTGTCTGTCTGTCTGTGTATATATACATATATAAGTAGGGTCTTGCTCTGTTGCTCAAGCTAGAGTACAGTGGTACAACCTTGGCTAACTGCAGCCTCCACCTCCTGGGTTTGAGTGATCCTCCCACCTCAGCCTCTGAGTAGGTGGGACCACAGGCACCCACCACCACGCCTGGCTAATTTTTGTATTTTTTGTAGAGATGGGGCCTCACTGTGTTGCCCAGGCTGGTCTTGAACTCCTAGACTCAAGCCATCTGCCCACCCTGGTCTCCCAGAGTGCTGTGATTACAGTTGTGAGCCACTGTGCCCAGCCTCCAACTCCCTATAATGCAGAGAACCCAGAGTGCAGGCAAAAAAAAAAAAAAAAAAGGCCTCTGAAACAGATGTCACTCTTTACCCCACAGGACTGATTCTTCTTAGATGCTCTTCAGTTCTGGGTTTATGTACATTTCCATTGAGACATGCTCTGTGGATTTCTCAGCGGGAAGCATATGAAAACTGCAGACAGGGGTCTGCCATGCTAACTGACCAATACTAGAAAGGCCCATGAGCCAACGGCAGTACTGAGGTGATGCCTCAGGGACAAACTGAAAGAAGGGCCAAGCGAAGTTCCCCTGCCGTGGTTAAGAAACGGCAACATGTCACCCATTTAAAAAATAAAATGGGCCAGGCACCGTGGCTCACACTTGTAATCCCACCACTTTGGGAGGCTGAGGCATTTGGATCAACTGAGGTCAGGAGTTTGAGATCAGCCTGGCCAAACTGGCGAAACCTCGTCTCTACTAAAAATACAAAAATTGAAGTGAGGTGCAGTGGCTCACGCATGTAATCCCAGCATTTTGGGAGGCTGAGGCTGGTGGATCATGAGGTCAGGAGTTCGAGACCAGCCTGACCAACATGGTGAAACACCGTCTCTACTGAAAATACAAAAATTAGCCAGGTATGGTGGCACACGCCTATAATCCCAGCTACTCAGGAGGCTGAGGCAGGAGAATCGCTTGAACCCGGGAGGTGGAGGTTGCAGTAAGCCGAGATTGCACCACTGCACTCCAGCCTGGACAACAGAGCAAGACTCTGTCTCAAAAAAAGAAAACAAAAAATACAAAAATTAGCCTGGCATGGTGGCGCTGCCAATAATCCCAGCTACTTGCAGGGCTGAGGCAGGAGGATTGCTTGAACCTGGGAGGAAGAGGTTGCCGTGAGCTATCATGGCACTGCACTCCAGCATGGGCAACAGAGCAAGACTTCCAGGCTCCCAGGCTTCCAGGCTTCCAGGCTTCCAGGCTTCCAGACTTCCAGGCTTCCAGGCTTCCAGGCTTCCAGACTTCCAGACTTCCAGAAAGAGGGTGGGGGAAAGGGGGAAAGGAGGTAAAGGGGGAAGTGGGGAAGGGAAAAAGGGAGGAAGGGGGAAGGAGGGAAGGGGGAAGGAGGGAAGGGAGAAGGGGGGAGGGGGGAAGGGGGAAGGGGGAAGGGGAGAAGTGGGGAAGTGAGGAAGTGGGGAAGTGGGGGAGAAAGGGAGGGAGGGAGGGAGGGAGGGAGGGGCGTGGTGGCTCACACCTGTAATCCCAGCACTTTGGGAGGCCGAGACAGGCAGATCACCTGAGGTCAGTAGTTTGAGACCAGCCTGACCAAAATGGAGAAACCCCATCTCTACTAAAAATATAAAAATTAGCCCACTGTGGGGGCATGTGCCAGTAATCCCAGCTACTAGCGGGGCTGAGGCAGGAGAATCACTTGAACCTGGGAGGGGGAGGTTGCGGTGAGCTGAGATCGCACCATTGTACTGCAGCCTGGGCAACAAGAGCAACACTCTGTCTCAAGAAAAAAAAAAAAAAAAGGGGCCGGGCGCGGTGGCTCAAGCCTGTAATCCCAGCACTTTGGGAGGCCGAGGCGGGTGGATCACGAGGTCAAGAGATCGAGACCATCCTGGTCAACCTGGTGAAACCCCGTCTCTACTAAAAACACAAAAAATTAGCTGGGCATGGTGGCGTGTGCCTGTAATCCCAGCTACTCAGGAGGCTGAGGCAGGAGAATTGCCTGAACCCAGGAGGCGGAGGTTGCGGTGAGCCGAGATCGCGCCATTGCACTCCAGCCTGGGTAACATGAGTGGAACTCCATCTCAAAAAAAAAAAAAAAAAGAAAAAAAAAAGAAAGAAAGAAAAATAAAAATAAAATGATATTTTATCCTAGAAAGAATCAGTTTCAATGACTACCTTAAAATCACATACTGAGGAATATCAATAAATGAGGTAGTGATGAAGTTTGAGATCAGTAAATCCCCTACTTGTTTTTATTTTCTTTAAGCACAGACCATGCCACAGGCACAACCAGAACAGCGTGGAATCTGATCAAACACACAGCTCTGATCCGCACATAAGCTCGTGATTGCTATTGCCCTGTGTGATTGGCATCAACAGGAAACAGGAAGGACTAAACTGTATTTCTTTTACTGTTTCCTATTGCAAATTTACAAGACTTTCTGTTTCTTGGTTTATACACTGGGAATAAAAAGACTTATGAGTAAGTTTTGTTGCAGACATTAACCAAGGTACGTCAAAGGCCTGAACAGCACCTGGCGCATGGTAGACAGGCAATAAATAAAATTTCGTTGTTGTCCTTGTTGCTATTGTTGTATTTTCATCATGCTAATATTCCAATTTCCAGATTCCAGATTAGAATCTAAGAATCAGTCACCATTTTTTTTGAGATAGAGTCTTGCTCTGTCACCAGGCTGGAGTGCAGTGGCGAGATCAGCTCACTGCAACCTCCGCCTCCCAGGTTCAAGCAATTCTCCTGCCTCAGCCTCTCAAGCAGCTAGGATTACAGACGTACACCACCACACCCAGCTAATTTTTCTGTTTTTAGTAGAGATGGGGTTTCGCCATGTTGGCCAGGCTGGTCTTGAACTCCTGACCACGTGACCCACCCACCTCGGCCTCCCAAAGTGCTGGGATTACAGGTGTGAGCCACCACGCCCAGCCCAGCTAACACTTTTCTAGAGCTCTTGTATGCCAGGCACTGGTCTCATTGTTACCAGAAAAAGGTCTCAATACAGACCCCAAGGGAGGGTTCTTGGATCTTGTCCAGGGAAGAATTCAGGGCAAGTCCATAGAGTAAAGTAAAAGCAAGTTTATTCAGAAAGTAAAGAAACAACAGAATGGCTACATCATAGACGAGCACCACTGAGAGCTGCTGGCCAGTTCTATGTCTATTTCTTGACTATATACTAAACAAGGGGTGGATTATCCATGAGTTTTCTGAGAAAAGGGCAGGAATTTTCCGAAAAACTGAGAGTTTCTCCCCCTTTTAGACCATATTGGGTGACTTTCTTTTCTTTTTATTTTTATAAAGACGGGGTTTCACCATGTTGGTCAGGCTGGTCTTGAACTCCCGACCTCAGGTCATCCGCCCCCCTTGGCCTCCAAAGTGCTTGGATTACAGGCGTGAGCCACCACGCCCCGCCTCATATTGGGTGACTTTCATTACAAATTGTCATGCATCTATAAACTGTCATGGCACTAGTAGGAGTATCTTTTAGCATGCTAATGTGTTATAATTCACGTATCACGAGCAGTGAGGACGACCAGAGGTCCCCATCTTGGTTTTGGTGTGCTTTACATCCTGTCTTATCAGCAGGGTCTTTACACCCCACCGCTTGTGATACTAGCCTTGCTGACCTCCTATCTCATCCTCCAACTAAGAATGACTGACCTCCTGGGAATGCAGCCCAGCAGGTCTCATCCTTATTCTACTCAGCCCCTGTTCAAGATGGAGTCACTCTGGTTCGAGGGCCTCTGACCTAATGATTTTACATAAGTTAACTCATTTAATGCTTACAGCAGCCCTATGAGGGAAGTATTTTTATTATTTTCCGTTTTACAGATGAGGAGACTGAGCACAGGAAAATTAATCACATTAACAATATCTTTTTTTTTTTTTTTTTTTTTTTTTTTTT
>NW_022436998.1:2527311-2528805 GCF_009761245.1 Sapajus apella
AAAAAAAAAAAAAAAAAAAAAAAAAAAAAAAAAAAAAAAAAAACAATATCTTACAAGCAGCGGGCCTGAAAAGCATTGCTTTGTGGAAAAAAGCAAGATAATTAAGATTGTGGCCAGGCACGGATGCTCACACCTATAATCCCAGCACTTTGAGAGGCAGAGGTGGGGGGGATCATGAGATCACGAGTTCGAGATCAGCCTGGCCAATATGGTGAAACCTTGTCTCTACTGAAAATACAAAAAAAATTAGCTGGGTTGAGGCAGGAGAACCACTTGAGCCCAGGAGTTGGAGGCTGCAGTAAGCCAAGAAGATCACGCCACTGACTCCACATTCTGTCTCAAAAAAAAAAAAAAGGAATGTGTTGTGGCCAGGCATGGCGGTTTACGCCTGTAATCCCAGCATTTTTGGGGCTGAGACAGGCAAATCACTTGAGGTCAGGAGTTCGAGACCAGCCTGGCCAACATGGCAAAACCCCATCTCTACTAAAAATACAAAAATTACCTGGGCATGGTGGTGCACACCTATGATCCCAGCTACTTGGGAGGCTGAGGTAGGAGAATCACTTGAACCCAGGGGGTGGAAGTTGCAATGAGTCAAGATTGCGCCATTGCACTCTGGCCTGGGCGACAGAGTGAGACTCCATCTCAAAAGAAAAGAGTGTGTTGTATAGACTGCCCAAATATAAATACACACATATACATACATATTTATATATCCACGTATTTATAAATATAGAGAGAAGGAGAGAGAAGAACATGGGAACTAGTGTTAAGGGAAACTTGGTTTTCACTTCTGAAACTTTGGAATTTTCATGCATATTTTAGTTATTTAAAAAGTCATTAGGCCGGATGAGGTGGCTCATGCCTGTAATCCCAGCACTTTGGGAGGCCAAGGAGGGCAGATCACTTGAGGTCGGCAGCAGTTCGAGACCAGCCTGGCTAACATGGTGAAACCCTGTTTCTACTAAAATACAAAAATTAACTGAGTGTGGTGACCCGCGCCTGTAATCCCAGCTACTCGGGAGGCTGGGGCAGGAGAATCACTTAAACCCGGGAGGCAGAGGTTGCAGTAGGCTGAGATCTTGCCATTGCACTCCAGCCTGGGTGACAGAGGGAGACTCTGTCTAAAAAAAAAAAAAAAAAAGTTAGTAATTGAAGAGTTCTCCAGTTCAAGTTGGGTCACTCCTCTCTGGAGTCCCCTGCTCCTCAAAGCAGGCTCAGACCTGTTTCTGCACACATAGGCCAGCTATCTGAACTGGGGCATCAGGCCCAGGTTACAGGCAGGCTGACAACCTGGAAGTGGAGCTCCTGTCCAGAAACCTTGTGGAGAGTGGGGAGGGAATTATCTGTTCTGAGTGACACCCCCACCCCCTCAACTCAGCTTTTTTGTCTGCACCAGATTTGGAGGTAGAATGTTTGCATCCCCAACACATACACACACACGCAAACACACACACACACACACACACACACACACACACACACACACACACA